>NC_133618.1:627130968-627430968 GCF_048593235.1 Sminthopsis crassicaudata
CTTTGTAAATTTAGACACTAGCAAAATGTCTAGAATTGAGATTTAATAAATGCTTCTTGACTTGAATGGGATTGAATTGGATTTTTTTACTTGAGAAAGTTCAATGTGATCTGTTAAGCAGAAACATCTATTGTACAAAAACAAAAAGAAATTTAAAAACTTAAAAGAAAATACAACAAGGGATTTGGCTCACTTAAAGACAGATAAAATTGAGAGAGACAGAGAGACACAGAGGAAAACACACATAGAAAGATGAATGGAGATTGAGGAGAGACAGATAGATAGATTGGTAGATGGATAAATAGACAGAAATAGGCAGACAAAGACAGTTAAGAAGAGGAAGAAGAAGAAGAAGAAGAAGAAGAAGAAGAAGAAGAAGAAGAAGAAGAAGAAGAAGAAGAAGAAGAAGAAGAAGAAGAAGAAGAAGAAGAAGAAGAAGAAGAAGAAGAAGAAGAGACAGACAGAGAGAGAGAGAGAGAGAAAGAAAGGAAAGAGAGAGAGAGAGAGAGAGAGAGAGAGAGAGAGAGAGAGAGAGAGAGAGAGAGAGAGAGAGAGAGAGAGAGAGAGAGAGAGAAAAAATCAGAGACAGGGAGGCAGAAAGCTGAAATTGTTACCACTTTTATTGGGAAATTAGATCACTAAATTCTTCCAGCTGTTTGTTCTATGACATTGTCTCCCCCCTTAAACTGTGAACTCCTTGAGGACAGGGACTTTTACTTCTCTTTGTATCACCAGTCCTTTGCACAGTGCCTAACCATAAAAGATACTTTCATGATGTATTTCCGGTCACCATAGATACACTATTCAGAGAAAAATCCAGCAGCTCTTGCCTCCTCTCCATAAGAGGAGGAGTGAGTTCTGTCATCTTTCTGATGAGTGAGAGGCCTCAGGCTAAGTATCAGCTCTTTTGGAAAGTCTGTCTCATACATGCAGTCATCACAGCAGGAAAATATAGATTTCTCTTCCTAAGGAGAGGGAGGTTTTTCAGAGAAGCAATATCTCTGTCTCAAGTCTCTTTTGGACTTAGGATTAGAAAGTCCATTTTCAATCCAGCCATTTCTTAGTTGTCCCCCTGCATTCCTGTTTAAATCTTTTTATAACTATCATTTAATGAAAAGGGGAAGAACATATTTAAAATTGTAAAGGATTTTAAAGACTATAAAACACTTTAAAATTATCTCATTTAATCCTCATAACAACCTTATGAAGTAGTTGCTATTATTATCCCCATTTAACAAATAAGGGAAACTGATTCTTAGAGAGGTTAAATGACTTGCCCAGGGTCACACAGCTAAGTAAGTTTCTAATGCAAGATTTGTGCTCAAATTAAAATTCAATTAAAACAAAGTAAAATAAACAAACAACAATAAAAACAGCATCGTGTGGCTACTTGGCTTCTCTTTCCATCAATTCTCTACATACTCCATGCAGATACAGAATAAAGGGGAAGGGCAAGAATGAGAGAAACCAAGAAAAGAACCGACCAATCAAACAAAATTCTGTGCAGACGGTCCTAAAAGCTTCGCCTTCCAGCTCCAACCTTTGGTTTGGAATTCCCTTTTTTCTTATTCAAATGCCAAATTCCTCTGGCTCTGGGGCACTTCATATTCAATTCATTTCACTGGGCTAGAAACCAAGGATGCAATGATAAAAATGAATGTAGACGTACTTGTCTAAAAATTTATATTCAACAGGTGTAGAAATCGAAATTCTAAACTCCTAGTCACCAAATTCTTGGCAGGATCAAAGATGGCTTTGTGCATTGACCCCTGCAAATGCCCACAAACAAACCAGCAAACATAGCTAAATAGCAGTGTACATGTAGGTGCATGTGGTATGCATGTGTGTATGATTGTTCCACATGGGCTCCTCTTTTCTTCCAATCTGCTCAATTTTTTCTGAAAAATGCATGTAGCTGTCTCTTTCTTATGGTCATTAACTCACCTCTCCCCTAGTTTCTTTGTTTCCTTATGTTTCTATTTGTTTTTCTCTTTAGATGTATGAATTTCTCTGTATTCTTCCCTCTTTCTTTCTGCATCCATCCATCTTTTTTTTTTCCTATTTCTGTTTGTTTCTGTTTCTGTCTGTCTCACTCTCTGTCTCTATCACAATATCTCTGTCTCTCTGGGTCTCTGTCTTTATGTCTCTCCATGTTTCTGTCTTTGTGTCTGTAGTTATCTATGCCTCTCTGTATGTGTTTCTGTTTCTCTCCATATTTATGTCTATCTATGACTCTCTGTCTCTGTCTCTGTGACTGTAGGTATTTATGTCTCTCTCTGTGACCCTGTTTCTCTAGGTCTTTGTCTCTCTGTGTCTCTGTGTGGCTATCTATGTCTCTCTCTCTCTCTCTCTCTCTCTCTCTCTCTCTCTCTTTCTGTGTGTATATATATATATATATATATATATATATATATATATATATATATATATATATGTGTGTGTGTGTGTGTGTGTGTGTGTGTGTGTGTGTGTGTCTATGGTACATGTCTATATATGTTTTTCTTTCTCTGTGTGTGTGTCTGTCTCAGTGTTTCTCTATGTGTTTCTGTGTTTTTCTCCATGACTTTCTCTCTGTCTATCTTTCTCCCTATACCCTGACTCCATACCCCTCAATTTGGGGTATTACTTTCTTTCCAGTGAAAGTATTCCCCTAAATGAGTGTAAATTGTTCAAGTTTTTTTACCTTCCGAATCCAATCCTTCCTTTGCAACAGCAACAACAACAACAAAAATTCGGTTCTGCACACATATATTGCATCTAAGATATACTATAACATATTTAATATGTATGGGAATGCCTGCAATCTATGGGAGGGGGTGAAGGGAAGAAGGGGAAAATTCAGAATAGAAGGGAGTACAACGGATAATGTTGTAAAAATTACCCATGCATATGTATTGTCAAAAATATTATAATTATAAAATTAATTTTTAAAATTTAAAAATTTTTTAAAAAGCAAAAAAAAAAAAAAAAAAAAAAAAGAAAGTATTCCCTTGATAATGATCACCTCCTCTTCTGCCTCTTTAGCTCTTTAGCCTTTCCTGGCTGTGGGGTTTTTCTTCTTCCTTTCAAAAATATTAACTGATCATTCAGCACAGCAGGAAGAGCTGTTACCAAGCTTAGAGCCAGACAGTGCTGGGAACGTGAGGATGTCTAGCATTTCTAAGGGGAATATCCCAGATTCTCTCTGCTACTGCCAGTACTAAGAACTTCTCCTATATATACCAAGCCCCTTGGCATATCGATTAGGGAGTGTCACACAGAAACTTTGTAGAGATTTCCTTCACTACAAAATATCCTGCAAAGGAGAAGAAAGATGTTACATACTTTATATTTTTAAAAATTCTCTTTTCCTATAATACTCCTATTAACCAGAAAGATACCACAAGGAGAAAAATAGAGAGAAACAAATTGTGTGTGTGTGTGTGTGTGTGTGTGTGTGTGTGTGTGTGTGTGTGTGTGTGAGCTTGAGAGGATGCCACAATTGACTTTTACCCCCCAGCCCAGAAGGATCTCTCCCCTTCACTCATTTTATTAGTTTCTTTACTCTCACTTGACTATTAAGAATGCTATGCCTTCAGCAGAATTTCAATAGTATCCCAAGATTAAACACAGCATCTAATTCAATCCTTGTGAAAATTCAGAAAGGCAAAGTACCATGGATATCATTAATTTCAGTTACCAAGTGAGGAAACAGAGGCTCCCTTGAAATTACAGGATTTGTTTCTATAGCAAGTAAGTTTCAGAAATGGCATTCCAGCTTTTTTCCTGATCCTGGAGCTAGAATTTTTTCCCATTGTCCCAGAAATCCATGAAGCACCTGAAGTATACAGAGGACTAGGATGTGAAATTTTTTTTGATGAATTGGGAAAATTCATGAGTGATTTGGTGCAGTGTATGGAGCACCAGTCCTGAAGTACAGAGGACCAGAGTTCAGATCAGGCCTCAGATGCTTAACACTTCCTAGCTGTGTGTGTATGACTCTGGGCAAGTCACTTAATCCTAATTGCCTCAGGGGAAAAAAAAGAAAGAAAATGTCATCAAAATGGCATATCTTTGCATGAAATATAAATGAAATGGTATCTGATGTTTCTTAATTAATTTACAAGAAAAATTTTGAATGTAAGCCTAGTTGTGGAATATTTGGAATGGACAAGTTTAATACATAAATAATTAGAAATACACCAAAGTATTTACAGCTGAAGAAATTTTAGACTGTTAATAATTAATAAAATTTTACATATTACATCAATAACTATTTAAAGAAGGAGTAGGCTCATTACTTGATTATGAGTTTTTTGGAATGTAAGGGTCATATTTTACTTTTCCCTTTTGCCAACATGTAGCTATTCTTTATGCATATTTCATAAAGGCTTTTAATAAATTCTTATAAAAAGAAATAATGTAAATGATATTATCAGAAAGATTCATAATTATATGGGAAGTGAGAAGTGGATAGTCCTTGTTCTCCATTGACATTCCTGCAAATTCAGGAGATTAGAGGATATTATCCAAAACATTGGGGGGCTCATTATGAATTGCTTGTAGGAGGATGTGGACTGGAATAATGCAAAATGGGCAGGATTGAATAAGCCATGATTTGCAAAAGGGGAAGAAGTATTCACCTCTAAATTTATCAATCCCAAAGTGGGGAGAATTGGCTGAGAAAGTTGTAGCTTTCTTACTATCAGATCTCCTTGAATGAACACTAGATGAACTTTGTTATACTATAAAGAAAAAGAACTTGAAGGGATTCAGACACCATCTAGGCCAAAATCCTCATTTTCCAAATAAGAAAACTGGTCCAAGGAATTTAAATGGCTTGCTCAAGGTTGAATAGGGAGAAAAACTCAAAGGCATTTTTTGAACCCAGGTCCTCTGACTCTAGTGTCTTTGTATCTTCTCAGATGTGATTAAGTCTGCTTGACCACTATAGTACCTTTCAAGTGTGTAGTTCTCAGAGAAAAAGAGGAAGGGAGGGAGGGAGGGAAGAAGGGAGAAAGAAAATAAGAGATGTAGAAGGAAAGAAGGATGAAAGGGAGCAATGGAGGAAGGAGGGGAAGAAAGAGGAAAGGAATGAAATAAAAAAGAAAAAGAGAAGGGAGGAAGGGAAAAAGAAAAAACAAAAGGATGAGGGAGGGAAGGAGAGAAAAGGGGAAAGTAGAAAAAGGGGAGAGGAGGAGAGACAGAAAGAGAGACAAACAGAGATATAGACACATAGACAGACAAACCTCCCCATTGTGGATCATTAACTATACTAATCTTAGATATTTTGTAAGACACATCAATTCCCAGAAACTTTATCTAGTCCCCAGCCTCAGTTCTCCCACATGCCATTACAGAAGCCAGACTAATATAGACGCATTTAGTCTTTGAGTCTTTATTATTCTTCATGTAACGTTTTATTCAAGCAGAGATGTTGGCTCTACCAGCAATTAAATTTTCCATGAAAGCCACATGACATCAATTTCAGAAGAACTTTTGGAAGTGGTTTTACAATATTCCAAATAAGACATTCTGTTTCTCATTCTTCTATGGCTCAAGATGCCTAGTAGAATGTCAGCAGAATCTACAAAACATTAAAAGAAGATGATTGCTGGAAACAGAACTCACCAGCGACCTCAACACAGGGGGAAAATGGCACAGAGGCAAGTAGGAGGAAGGCAAAGGAGGCAGAGAGGCACTTTGGTGTAGTTCAAAAAGTTCTGGTCCTGCAGTCAGGTTATCAAGGTTTAGTTTTCTTGTAAGCCTGTCAGAAAGTTGCCTAATCATTCAGGTACACATCTGTCAGATGTGTATATGCATATGAATGTATGTGTGTATGATATAAATTTTATTTTTTATTTCTAATTATCCTTGAGTTTTGAATATAGAATAATAATTAAGAATGATGAAGAGAGGTGACGGGAGGAGCTATGGCAAGTAATATTTTCTAATAATATTTCATTTTTTGATTTCACCTAATTTGTTCCAGAAATTCCTGCTGTTCATAAAACTAATTAATATTGATATAGAACATTAAAGATTTTGAAACACTTTAAATAGGTTATATCATTTTATCCTCACAGCAACTCTGAGAGATAGTTGTTATTATTACCCCCATTTTACAAGTAGGAAATTGAGGCAGATGGAAATTCAATGACTTACTAGGGGTTATACAGCTAATAAGTGTTTGAGATAGAATTTGAACTCAGACTTCTTTGACTTCAAGTCTCCACTATATCACCAAGCTATCAATTAGATAGTAATAGTGATATAGTGGAGACTTGAAGTCAAAGTCTTCATTGTTTTATATATATGATTTAATTAGATAGTAAATCATATACATAACAATGAAGAATGAGAAGAATTGAATAGACTGTTGGGCTTGCAATCAAGAAAAAACTGGGTTCAAATCTTAGCTCTTCCACTTATTATCTGTACATCTCTGCCCCCCCCCAAGAGAGATAAACAGAGATACAGAGACTGAGGCAGAGAAATGCATTCATTATCTGTCTGCCCTGGGTCCTAATCTAGGGCTAATCTAGTCGTTTTAAAACTCTCTTCTTTCTTTGCTGGACACTGATGGACAAAGATGAAACATCTCCTAGCATCCAAAAGCTTACACTCTACAAATGGGGGAGGGACACAACAGGCAGTCAAATGGATAATAACACAAAGTATTCTCTCTAGAGAGAAGGTGGAATACTAAAAAATTTCTGAGTCAGAAAAGGCTTTCCAGAGCAGGTGGTGCTTGGGCTGAGTGTGGAAGGGAGGCTGAAGGGAAGATGAGAAAGATTCAAGACATGGAAAATAATGTGCAATTCTTAGATGTGGCGCAGCATGACCTTTAAACTCCACTTGCTGTTGTGCCTACGTTAGTACCCTGGATATCTTACACCTCCTTCCTCTCTCTCAACCACCAAAAGAATGATCCTCCTCCTCCTCCTCTATCTCTCCTCCCTTCTCTCACCACACCCACAGATGGAGCCAGCATCGAGTTGAGTAGGGTCATCCTCCAAACATATTAATAGAGAATTGTCCAATTGGTAATTAGCCTTAAGTGCTAGGTTAAGTGCATCTGCTCAGTTCTAGCCCTTTAAGCTAGCTTTTGTTCTGTACAGTCATCCTATGGTTGTACCAATATATATCAATAAGACCTTAGAACAATAAAAAAAAAACAAAAAAAAACAAAAAAAAAACCAAAAAAACAAAACACCAGGGAGATTCTGGTAAATTTCCCTTTTCCCTAACATCATCCTTTTGTTTTCATCACTGTCAGAAATTGCTCTACGTGGCCACCTATGGATCGCATAAGGAAATCAAACAATTGGCTCTGGATGTCCTCCTCTAGCACATCTGGTCAGATGGCGGAAGTGCTTAGGAGTTAATTTCTACTTATAAAGAGTTTTTAGTGCCGTCAGCACCGCTATGGTCAATTACATCTGAATTAAACCAGAGTAAAATCTGTAAAGGAGCGGACCTGGGCAAATACACACCGTTTGGTATTTCGTGTTTCAGAACACTTGCATATAAACATGCTGCAAATAAAAGGACAAAATGATTCCCTCAGGAACTATCTGAAGGCTTGAGAGCCTCATTTGGATTGGGGAGAATAACTAGATTTCTAAGACAGTATGTTAGGTAAGTCAGTTCCATTTTTCCTTGCAAACTGACTCCAGTTGGAACCTTCTCTCTCAGCCCATTCAATGGAAATTGTCTCAGTCCTGAAAATTCTTGTTCCCTTTGGTCAATCCTTAAACTGGAAAATGTGGTTTTGTGAGTCCTACAATTGCAATGTCAGAGTGAGAACCTTAAATCTGGAGTCAGAGGATCCAAGCTTTGACTCTTAGTTTTGAGATTTACTACTTATGGGGCATTAGAAAAGTCAAGGAACCTCTCCAGGAAGAACTAAACCAGACAGAAGCAGATAGGGCTTTGTTCCAGGGTGCCATTCTTTACTGGGGATGTGCTTCCTTTCTGCTGTCCCTCCTCTCTATATAATTTAGAAATCCTCTCCTGTCCCATTCATTCAAATGATCTAATTTTCTCTTGTGCTATCAAACTCAGTCTTATCACTATAGTGCCCTTCATGTGGAAAATGCTGTCCCTGCCCAAGTCCCAAACAGACTCTCTATGGGATTGGTCATCCCCTTTACATGTGCAAGATTTGACCTTCCTTTGTCTGCTCCTTGCCTCAACTTGTTTCCACTTCCCCCACCCATGGTAAAAAAAAAAAAAAAAAAAAAAAATTAGCTATAGTTCTATCACTGGCTCCCAGGTACCAAATTACATATTTTTTTTCTGATCTTCACAACTATTTTCCCTCTAAAAAACAAACTTCAAATAAATCTCGAATATATTTTGTACATGCCTTACTTATATCTGATTATATTTCTCTAATTTCTTCAATTTATATTCTTGTAAGTTTCTTGAAGGCAGAAATTATTTCATTTTAGTTCAAATACTACTTCAGATACCTGTTATTAATGTGATTCTGAGCAGCCTTTGTCACCTAATATCTTTCAGTTTGCTTATCTGTAAAGTGGAGATAATATAATTTATCTTATAGTAATATTATATATATATATCAAATGAGATAATAAATGTAAGTGCTTTCTGAAAGTATTATATAAATGTTAGCCACTATCATCATCATCATCATCATCATCATCATCATCATCAATGTTGTTTTTGTTGTCATCATCCCCTGAACTTAGCACAGCATTTGGTTGATAAAAGGGGTCTAATAAATTTTAATGATTATTTATTTGAGTAGATTATGAAATGATTACCTTTAAAGTCTTTTCTATTAGGTAATAGGATTACCTCAAACTTAAACATGAAAGAAAAGCCTGCTTACTATTATTTGTTATAGTTATGTAAACTTTGTTATAAGAAAACATTTTAAAGCCATATTAATATTTCAAGAAAAAACTTTGTCTGGTAAAGACTGAGTAAAGAGTAGCAACCTTAACCTAAATAGGTGACTTAATGAAAGAAGGTGAATACCAGCCAGAAACCTGATGAAATTATTGTGGATGGATTCAGTTTGACATTGGGACCATTGCATATGCACAGAATGGAGCAGGATTATTGGGGTCATATGGCACAAAATGTCAGAGAGAGAGAGAGAGAGAGAGAGATGATAGGTAGATAGATAAATGACAGATAGATAGATAGATAGATAGATAGATAGATAGATAGAAAGATAGATAGATAGATAGATAGATAGATAGATAGATAGATAGATAGAATAGACACATTAGGACAGTCTATCATTTGACAGGTTGTCTCTGCTATAGGCAATATTCTTCCTGCCTACCATTTTTAGAATTTTTTATATCTGAACTTTCTTTGACTTAGACGTTACATGAAGAATTTGGTCATGAAATTTCTACATCTCTTTTCTTATGAAATGAAGAATAGAACCATGATAAGACCCATTTGTATGAAATGTATCCTTCATTTAATTTACATCTATAGGATCAAAGGATTATGACATCTGAAGGCTTCTTAAGAACAGGGCTTCTTTCTTTCTCTACTCATGCCATCTTTTTGGCCAAGAAATTTTTATGCACCCTGGGTATATAAGCATATAAAACAGGTATACAAATCAAACATTTACTGATAATAATTTTACAACCCACAGTTATGAAGCTGGAAACTCTATTAAAATGGGAACTCAGAGACCACCTAATTCAACCTTTTCATTTTATAGATGAGGAAACTGAGGCATAGGGAAATTATTTGGCAATTACTTGAAGTCATGGAGATAAATTGCCTTGAACAATAAACTACTCCCTAGTTGGAACATATAGATTGGATCCTTTTCCTGGTCCTGATTTGAGGATAGGGGTTTCCCTGTGTGGGGGCTTCTCTACTTTGTAGGGGACAGCCATTTACCCTTATTTGGATCTGTTAACTATAGCCTTATAGAACTATTCTAAATTCATCCTTCCTTGTCCCTATGTTCCTATCTTTGGGAAGCAATCCTTTGTTTTCACTTAAATAAATAAATGGGCAAAGAAAAGTATACATATGTATTTAATCTATTTTTATGTCTTTAGCTGCTTAAAAGGTAGTTTGGGATAAACCTGTATGTATACTATGTACATATGTACACACATATCTCTCCTTTGAAAATGTAAACTCCTTGAGGTCAGTGTTCATTTGATTTCTATTTTTTCATTCCTAGCACCTGCCACAGTGCCTGTCACATAGTAAGTACTAAACAAAAATGTGATAAACAGATTAAAAATCTAAAAGCAAAGTAAAGAAACAAAAATTTTAGAACCTAAAACTACTGCAACTCATCAGGACATATGAGATGACTAGAAACATCTACCATTAGCATAGTCAAAGACTTAGACCAGAGAAAGGAGGAGAATCATTTTGAAAGTGAGGAGCAAATGGAAGATACTCCTGTAATCTCTGGAAAGTGGAATTGATTTCTGAGCTTTCTATACTCTCTGCTCTCATGATTTAGCTCAGTTAAATGAAGCAGTAAATGTTAGATTTTTTTTTGAAAGTCTTAAACTCCCTTTTAACCTATGAACCTAACCTCTATAGGATATAGTACAGGGAGGCCATACATAAATCCTATGAATTTGAAATTTTCTCTTTTTCAGACAAGATAGATGTGGCAAGAAGTTTATCAATATAACTATATTGGGCAATTTAGGAGAAATTTAAATTTTACAGAGAAAGAGTAGAGGGGAATTACCTATTTCTACAGGTAACTATTAGATGTACTTAGGAGCACAAAAAAGTAATTAGCATGTAAATTGCATTCTGAAGCAAAGAACAAAAATAATCATGTCACTAAGGGCCTATCTACAGTAGACTTTTGGTGCCAGAGATTGACCTGCAATCCTCTCTAACAAGGTAATAATGAGCTCCTAATGCCCACAGGAGCTGTTGGGTAGAAAAGTTTATAGAGAAGATAAGCACATTTCCATATGCATGATCTAAGGCAAAATATAGACAAACAAGACCCATATCAGCATCTTCACCTTTAGTCAAAAGAGAATCATGACAATAGAAAGATGCTAAGCAAGAATTCCAGTCTTCGGAGATTTCCAAGAAGGTTGATGATTTTGGTGGAGGTGACTGGGACTGGGAACTGAGTGTGAACTTCTAGTAAGGTCAGGGAGAGGATGGCAATGCAGAGATTACAGAATCTTCCTACTCCCCTCCAAGTCCTGTCTCTTTGACAGCCACCAAATTAAGAGAAAAAAAAGTGACAGAGAGAATACTTAAAAGATCTTAGGGCCTATTATATAAAGCAAATGATCGCCCTCAAAATCCATTTGGGGCAAATTTCTGCAACTGTTATGGGAAAATTTTAAAGTAAAGTTGTCCTTACTTATATTTCTTTTTCTTATATACATACAGACGCACACACAGAGTTCAATGTTGTAAAATTTCCTCTGTATTTATGTAACTACGCATAACAATTATCAAGCAGCTAAATGGTCAAGAATGTCAATAAAATAAAGTATAAAGACTTGATATTTGTGACTTAAACATCTTTTCAAAAATAATAATTTAACTGGATGAAGCAATTCCCTGCTGATATTTGGGTCTGAGTGGCAGGCAGAATCAACTACCATTCTTTGATTCCATCAATCTCATATGTTTGCCTTGTAATTTCTTCATATAATAAAATAGCACTTGGTTTTCATATAATTGGAAACTACTGGATGGGATTGATTATTACCCTTCCAACTAATACTTAACCATGGTAAATAGAAAAGTAAAGGAAAGGCCTGGATTTGGAAGTAAGAAACCTGAGTTCATGTCCTAGCTCAATATCTTGGTGGCTCTTTGATGTCAATGCTGAGTCAATCACTGACCATCTGTCTTCCAAATCTGTAAAACTGGAGAGAAAAATGCATCTGATACATCTTTCTTACAGATTTTTGTGAGAAAATGAAATCCAATCCAATAAACATTTGGAAAATATCTATAATGTATAACTCACTACACCTTGCTAAAAGAAAAATATTTCATAAACCATAAAGTGTTATAGAAACATGAGTTTTTATAATTACTATTATTATTGCCCAGACCTATGATTTCCTTGGCATATGGAGCTCCCAGGAGGAAAAAAATTCCTTCTACTAGTGCATGTCAATAAACATTCTGCAACATATCTTCTTTGAGATTTAACTGAATGATTTATTACTATACCTACTTTTAAGAGCAGAGAAGGAACGGGAAAAAGGTCAGCCTCAGAGCCAGGAAAACTGATATTGGTTGGTTAATCCTGTGCTATTCACTTACATTTTAGTCTTCTGGGCAAATCTCTAAGAGAAGAAATGGCTGACCTACATCGGTAATGGTCATTAACTAGAAGTTTCCCATATCAATAAAATCGTAAATCTAGTCTCTATTCCTCTATTTTTGATTATTATCATTTTCACAATCAGTATTATAGGAGATGTGTCCTAAGGCTACAAAAGCATTAGAAATATGTCTCAAATATTGTAAGTGATTTGGTAAGTGAATAGCTTTTGAAGTGAGTTAAGGAACAAGGATAATAGTGCCTTAAAAGTCTTCTCTCATTTCAGAAGCTTGAAGCAGCTTGGCTCTATGAAGCACGTGGCCATTTACTGCTGAAAACCAGTTTATTAGCATTAGTGATACATTTTCAAAATAATAGATTGACTCAGAGGGGGTTGGTACATATTTAACAATCAGTTCTCTAATGTATATCTACAGCTCCAATTATATGATGCATTCACACTTTTAATCTGAATCTGCATTATTATTCTAGGTGGCATAGTAGATAGTGTGGTGGTCCTAGAATCAGGAAAACTTATCTTCATGTATTCAAATCTGGCCTCAGACACTTCTAGCTATGTGATTCTGAACAAGTCACTTTACCTTGTTGTTTGCCTAAGTTTCCTGATCTGTAAAATGAGCTGAAGAAGAAAACAGCAAATTCCAGGATATTTGCCAAGAAAATTGAAATGAGGTTTCATGAAGAATTGGACATGACTGAACACCAACAAAAGCATATTAATATTTTCTCCATCATTTTCTTAAGTTCAAACAATCAACAAAACAGTACAACAAGCCCTGATTTATAGCTCCAAGGTGGAAATACATTGAAAATTTAATAATGGGCTTTATCCATTGAAGCTGACTCCATTACAGGCCTGGCTCAGCTGCCCCAGGCTGCCTCTCAGCCATATCTGGCTGTAACAGTGGGCCTTGGTTACAAGGCTTTCTGAGCACCATCCTTTGACAGGATGGCGCTATGATTATTATAGATCCTTTTTTGCTATGACCAGATTTCATTGTGCATTTCCTGCATCTATCATTTAACATGACACTTATTTGGATTGGGGTAATTGGTATATTTTCCCCTTCCAGAGCTATGATGTGTTAGGGGATCTTATTCAAGGTGTCATCCTTTATGTCTTATTCTCTCTTATGCCCTGTCAGCATCTATCTATCTCATTCATCTGACTTAACAGATCATCATCTTTTGTGTCTGGAAATGTGAGAGTTTGGGCATGGGGCCACTGCATCTCTTTAAAATGACTGGGGTTGGCATGTCTGTTCTATGCTTCTTGCATATTTCAGAGTAACTCAGAGTTGACAAATACAACAACATTCTTCAAATTCTAGAATCCTGGAGAGGGATCTTTTTAAAAATGATACAGATTCTTTAAAAAATGGATATAACTGGAACTTTCCAATTAATTCTTCCCCTATAAATATTAATAGAAGTCTTGGATATGTGGTTTCATTGGTTGTAAGGAACTCCTAGCTGGGCAAAATCCTATCAGCACCTTTTCTTGTCATCTATATTCCTAGAAATTTGCCTAGCCCAGAGGTATCAAACTCAAATAGAAAGGGGGTCACTAAATTACATAAGAGTTCCTGCCAGCCACAAATTGATTTAGAAAACTACAAGTTAACATTATCTATATTTTATTATATTTTGATTTATTCTGAAATATTTTCTAACTACATTGTAATCTGATTCAGGAATGCATCTTGCAGATGTTTGACACCTTAAACCTAAATCACTGAGAAGATAAGTGATTTGCTGGGAATCAATCTAAGTTGATTTTGATTAACTTTTAAAAGTAGATCATGTATACATATGTATATAGATATATTCATGCATGTATACAAATATGTGCAGATATACATATATAAACATATATGACACTTTAAGTTTTGAAAAGAACTTCATATCCATTGACCCCCACAATAATATTATGAAAGAAGTATTTATTTTATAGAAAAAAACCTGAGACATAGGACAATTAGATTATTTTTCCAAGTTACCATTAGCAAGTGACTATCTGAGGCAGTATTCAAACTTAAATCTTCTTGCCTCCACTTTCAGTGTTTATCAGACACTGTCTGATGTTGTAATTTTCACAGCACCTCTTACTTTCCACGTTTGAAACTTGAAGGTACAATGTTTGCCACTTTGTTTCCTGCCTTGACAGAGATATGTCTGGAAATAGTTCCAATTCTAAGACAAAGATGGCGTGTTTCATAGTGGACTGAAAATTTCTTATTCACACAAAGATATGAATTCAACCACCCTTCAAGCTACATGTCCTGCATGCTAGCAATAATGCAATTTAACACAACTGAAAGAGAAAATGAAAATTTGGATTTTAAGGATATATTCATAGGCTCACAGATTTTCAAGCTGGAAGGGGATCTTGGAGGTCAATAAGTCTTAATTCTCTCATTTCTCATAAGAAGGAACTGAGGTGCACAGATATTAAATGACTTGCTAAAGTAATAAGTAACAGAACTGAGATTTAAACAATTAAAGTTCTTTGGCTCCAAAGGGTATGCCCTTTCCACCATATCACATTGACATCTTCAATGTTAAGACTTTTACTTGAGTAGTGAGACTCATTGGGACCATAATACTTTTTGGCAAAACCAACTAAATAAAACAAAACTGAGAATCTTTCACCTTTAGGGATCTTTGATTGTCCTTTTATTCCTGTAATGGAAACTTTTTCAGATGAGTTTAATTATTTGTTTCTACAAAAACACATTAAAAAGAAAATAGTTTAATATTTGCAAGGAGACAAGCTTTAAGGATGCTTAGTTCAAGATTTGAGGTGGAATATGATTTTCAGTTCAGTTGTGTGCTCTGCAAATTCGCTAATGAAAATGAGCTTCCCTGTATCACTTCATTTCCCAAGAGATAATATTATAATCTTCTTTGATACAATGTTTTTACAGCTATTATATTCATTTACTTACATTTGCTCAATTCAATATAGCCTTAGCCCCAAAGACAAGCATTTGAGCTAAAATTCATTCTCTTTAATGTAATTATAATATTATTTGACTCTAAGCCACCTGAAAGCAGAGACGATGACATATTTCATGTTTTTATTTCCCTCAATGAGTAGCAGAGAATCTAGACTATTCTAAGTTGCTTTAATGGAATAGCAATCACTCCACCAAAGCACGTTGTTAACGCAAAAAAGTAGTTAGTAGTCATTGAGAGTTATATTGGCTGAAAAATACCACATTTTCTGGCCAATCTGGTCATGTGCTTCTCTGAATTCAGCTAGGCTGGTCCTTGGCCAACATCCACATGGCCCATCAATTTTTTCTTTTTTTTGGTTCTGTATTAGAATCCTTTCTTGCTATCATTATCACTTTATCACATATCACTGCTCATAAAGTTACTTTAATGCAAGGATAGCATATTAATAGGTGCTAGTTATATGAGTATCTTTATCTTTTGGACCATAGTGCCATAGACCAAAAATTAGAAGGGAATTCCCAAACCTTATAATTTAACTTCTTTATTTTATAAATGAGGAACATGAGAGTCAGAAAATTGTGTGACTTGTTCAGGGTCTCATAAATAGTAGAGAAGCTGGATTTGAAATCTGGGCCTCTGACTTCAGAGCTATATTCATTTTGGTTTTGTTTTTCTTTTTAATCTTGATAGAAAATGAAAGAGAAAACATTAATAGGCATGGGCATCACTAAATAAAAATAATTAAAAAATAGTAAAAAATAAAATTTTAAGGAAAAGGATTATATGAAGATATTAACTACCATTATGTATGATTCATTTTAAAGTAAATATTAAATTTCACATTCTGGTATCAAGACTTTGATTATATGACTTCTTTGCATCATTGTGATTGTTGTACTATTTGGCTATTGTGGGATTGTAGGTTCTAGGTTGTGAAGTGGAAGGGGATGAGAAGAAAGAATAGAAAGAGAATGCTGACACAAATTATAGAACAACAATAACTATATTTTATACAATATTTATTATATGATCATGTATATAACACTAAACTCTTTGTACTTATTATATTATTTGATTCTCCCAGCAACTCTGGGAGGTTTATTATTTCAATTTTTATAAATGAGGAATCCAAAACAAACAGAGCCTATGGATGTATTCAGAGTTACAAGCTAGTAAATTTCTGTGGCCAGTTTTGAGCTCAGAAAGACCTGAAATCACAAGTCTAGAATAAAAGAATGAATAAATGGATTAATGAATAAAAAACATTTATTAAATTTTTATTATCTCAAAGCATTGTGCTAAGTAATGGGGATAAAAATGAAACAAGACCTACTCTCAGATAGCTCACATTCTAGTAAGGGAATATAATATATTTGAAAGTGTTCAATGCAAGTCAGATGAAAAGGCACTTTAAGGCAAAACAAATAAACAAACAAAAAAGTTGGTAATATTGCCATTTAAGTAATAAACCATATCTATTTATCATATTGATTCATTTGACAGTTTCAAGAAGAATTTGGTGTCAAGGACTTTATTTTGGGGGGTCTTTGATCATTGTGGCTGCTTAGAAATCATAGATTCAACAGTTGCCATTAGATGCCAGTTGGTGGTTGGTGTTCATGGTGATAAGGATGTCAGGAATCTTCCCCACATATGGGATCCCTTCAGTGAAATATGAAAGGGTCAGACTGAAAATGAAGTAATAATGATTACATATAATATATCACTTACACCTCAGGTTGTTGATTAAAAATGATTAATGAATCTTAAAACACTATTGAAATATGACTTAGTAATATTATTATTTTTGACCTTCACTATGACCTTGGATTTGGATTGTCCTGAACAGAGTAGTGAATTAAAACATTCTATAATTTTTGACTTTGATATAACATGTTTTATTTTGATTACTCTTATGTTTTTACTATTACTAGTATCATTAGAAAGAAGCTACAGCCCATCAATAGCTAACAGAAAACAATTTCCAGATACATGAAGTTGATCTGCCTACAAGATATTGCAGAAAGTTACACAAAGTGTTTCAGAATCTATAAAGCATTATGTGAATGCCAGCTATCATTATTATTCTACTCTATTTTCTGAAATTGGAACAGATTGCAGCCACAAATCATTTTTAATTTGTAATATAGCCTCTAGAGACTGTGGCAAAGCTACTGGCTGTAACTAGTGAGAAAGTTGTCTTTGTGATATATTGGGAGGTAAAGGTCTGAGCCTTCCCTGATGATATCCTCCAGGGCAGCCACGGGCTTCAGAGGAGAATCTGAACAGCCTAAAGTAAGTACTATTATAAATAAAATCAGTATAAATAACAATCTCTAAGTTCTACCAAAGGAAAGAAGTGTTGTTTGCCAAGAAATCCCTTGTCTGGTTTTACCATGTGTGGTGCCCCAAAAGGTGAAAGCTCTATCAAATTATTGTATGAAATGACCTAATAGAATTAACCCTGTGAAAACTTTCAAGTCATTTGTCAGGTTCTCAATTTACAAAGAAATATACTTGATATCTCATCCAAAGGTTGTTCCAACTTAGTCATTTCTCTAAAACAATAGCTTCCTGAAAGCAACTTCCCAAAAATTGGTTGCATTTTCTGAGAAACATACAATATAGGCAGGACACAGGTCTTGAATAAGGATCCTGATTGTTCAAGATCTGGGAATATATTTTACCTGGTGCTGCACATATGAAATACTCAGAAATACTCAGAGGGCATATTCTTATGTGACTGGGACAGAAGGTATCTCCAGATGGATGTGAAGAGTTAAGTCGGAGTTGGAGACTAGAGACAAACTACCATACTGCTAATTCAGCTTTGAATACTCAACACCTGCCCATTTCCTTCTGATTGGAAGGCTAGTGGGTGGAATCCTCTCAAAGTTTTCCTTTATAGAAAGCAGGGCTTGATATTTCCAGTTCTATCTTTAATTTTCACTAGAAGCTTTATTTGGTTTGACTTCCATGCAACAATATGTTGAGCACTATCTGGTGCTCCCTCGTTCACAAGCTCTTTTTTTTTGTCAGTTTTTTTTTTTGTGTTTTGTCTTCCCTCTATTCGATTGCAAGCTCCTTGCAAGGAAGGGCACACATATTAGGCATTTAATAAATATTTGTTATTTTATTTATTATTATTATATTTATTTATTATATTTATTATATATTATATTATATTTTATATATATATTTATTATTTTATTTGTTATGTTATTTATTTTAATAAATATTTGTTGAATTGAATTGAATTTGTCATTTCAGAGTCAACTTCATATATTCTTGATTTTACAGTATGATTCAATTTTTGTCTTACATGATTAATATCCCCATCCCAGAGTCAGGAAGTTACTGGAATTCTGGGTTCAAGGCAACTTTTATCTATCTCCTTGTAGAAGATAAAGAGAATGAATGTGGAAAATTTGTTGTTTTGAACATAGGGACAATTATTTATAGGTACTATGTTTACCTTGAAAAAATTATCCTGGATTTTTGAACTGACATTTTAAGAAAGTAGATCATGACAGATTACATTAAGAATTCAAATATCTGAACAAGTCAGCCTTCAGGTAAGATGATGTGCTTGACCAAAGGTGGTGCCACAGTAGAGGCATTGGACCTTTTCCTTAGAAGGTACTGATGTCATCTTTCTGGGGAAAAAAATCACTTAACTTTTTAGTACTCTAAGACTATTAGTTGAAGAGAAAGTGCCCAAGTACCTACCTGCACAAGCAAAAAGAATTTCCCCATATCAAGAAATTCACAGATCCAGTCCCAAATGATTTATTCCAAACATACTCATACCTCTAGTATGTGTGTGTGTGTGTGTGTGTGTGTATGCAAGTATATATACATGTAGAGGGAAGGAAGTAATAAGTATTTATTAAGTGTCCTATGTATGTACTATGCTAAAATTCTTTACAAACATATCCCTAGCACACATTATATAGATAGATATAAATGAGCTTTACAAATTAATACATATGCATATCATACATATCATACAAATGTAACAATCAAGCCAATGGACATATTTTATTCACTTCTTTTCCTTTTTTTTTCTTGTGGATATGTATTCTAAAATCTTTTCAGTGGTTATGAATTCTATCCAAAGAGCTCTGTAATGTTCAGGGCCTTGGCACAGTGATATCATATCATCCACACAGAGCAACATAAATAGGAATCTTTATTAAAATTCAATTCTTTGTGGTACATCCTTTGTGATACTGGCAAATACCTTTGGCAAGTGTATATTTCCCTGTTTTATGGCTCACTTGATACTGGTGATTAGAGAATTGCTGGACAGTTATTTCTATTCCATCTTTCATGATTATTTGTGCAATTTTAGAATTTACATAAGAGATATTATATGTGAGGAGAGTCTTTTAGGCCCAAATCAAATGCTTTTAAAATTTTTTGTAGTCAATGAACAAGAACAACAATGTTCTCTTATTTTTATGTCATTCAGTCAATTGTATATGTTGTTGATAATGTGATTTGCTATGGAATATCATTTATGAAAGCCTGCTGTTCTCCTCCCCTAAACTCATCAAGAATGCCCTTAATGATTATGGTCTTATTCCAATACACACACAACCCCCCCCCACAAACACACACACACACTAGCAGATTTTGCAGTTATTGATATTTTTTCAGTGTTTTTGCTTTAGGGTTTTAATGAGGTCAACTAATATTTAGCTTTGCTTCAGACACCATGAGAATTACTTCCTCAGGTTTTTTTTTCCCCACAGTTATATCCCCTTTATATCACACACCTCACTCACATATGTATGTGTTTTTATGTTTAGTATTGTTCTACTCGAGCTGTTTTTCCCATATCTATACTCTCTAGTGACATTTCTTTCTCTGGTCTAGTGAAAGTCTAACACTTTTACTCTTTAACAACTTTCTCTTCTTTAGGCATAACTGAACCCATGATATTAGAGCCCAAGTGTGGTAGTACCATTGCCCTTGAGGGTGGAAAGATAGTCTTACAGAAATTTTTATAGATCTTTTCTATTTTTCATGTTTTTCTCCTGAATTTCATCTAGGAGTTCTTTGCTAAATTGAGTTTAGACCTGCAACTAAAGTAAGGAAGTCATTAAATCAAAGTGGGCACTTGCTCCAATGATAGGAAATTTCTCAGGATAGTAGATTTAAAGGAGCAACCTATACTTCCTTAAGGAAGAAGAGGAGGAGGAAACCTCGTGTTGAACCTTGGTAGTGCAAAATGACTGATAGAATGATGAACATAGACTCAGGAACAAGATCCTATTAGGAGTGCAGCTTCATTATTTCCCAGAGTTGCTTAGGAAGAGACTAAATCCCATGGAATTCAACGTCTGGCTTAGAGTGGGGATGAGTAAGGAGCCATTGCATTGGACTTACCAGAAAGTCCCCTCAAAAGAGAGCAGTAGTCTGAGAGCAGAATCATTCAGTCTTTCAGTTGTAAAAATAGAATACTTCAGAACTAACCATCTGATAGAAACTCCCCTTCTTTTACATAATAAACATGAAGTGAGAGAAGTCTTTTCAGGTAGGGGATAAAGCATGGGAAGGAGACAGCATCTTTGCACCTTCTAGGGGGTGGGCCATGTCTTTTTCGGGATACTTCTCACTCTTTATCTGGGGACTTTGTACTCCATGAAATGTTGTCCTCTTTGGCTTCCCAGTCTTTCCCCTGGGCTTGTGGAACTGGGCAAGAGGGTCAGGTTGCAAACAAATTCAGGACTCTATAAGGTAAGAAAGGTGATCTTTAGCGATCTGGGGATCTTTCAGTAGTCAGTGTTATCTAACAATATCCCATAATCTCTCATACTGTGGTTTTCTTCATTCTTTATCCTTAAATCATATATTTTTTCTTTTCATTGAAATTGCCGAGAATCAAGCACAGTATGATTTCATTTGAAATATTCTATCAGTCACCCTTAGAATTGCTTTTTGTTCAAATGGAATCAGGAAGACCTCAAGAAGACTGGAGTTCAAATTTGGCTTCATATACTTACAGGCTGAGTGACATTGGTCAAATCACTTTTGCTTTGCCTTAATCTTCTTTCTTATTTATAAATGGAGATAATAGCACTTAACTCCCAGGATTGTTGATCAAATTAGACAATATCTATAAATTGCTTAGCATATTGCCTAACATATTAATAAATAGTAATTAATAATAAAAAGAAGAATGTCATTTTAATCATAATGTATATATTTATGTAATAATAATTTATATAGTTATAATTTATAAATTTATTGAGTTAATATTTATTTAATAAATAGCAATAATTTAATAGCTTTAACTACACTTAGAGACTTAGAGAGCACCTTCATAGTATATTTATATGTGTGCATATGTGTAAGTGCCTGTACATATACCAGATGTCTACACACATATACATTTACATACATATAAGAGGAAATTAGTTCTATGGTGAGGAAGGTGGCCTTGAAGCCACTCTGTGAGAACATTTGGGCTGTGGTAAATGATATAACCACTGTGATCTAAGCAACACTCTAAGATTATAAATTTTAAATTTATTTGGTAAAAGTAATTTCTTCAAATACCCAACTCCAGTATTTATTTTCACATTAATATTTTTGCAAATAATAATCATAAGTTCTGTGATAAAAGACAACCATTTGCTTCAGAATTCAAAAGTCCAGAGTACTCTTCGTTAAACTCAGCTACTCTCCAAGAAATCCAGCCTTATGTTCTAGTTCAATTTGCTTTACACAGTTTACACATTTTTGTAAAGGCATTTGAAGTAATAGTTCTATGATTTGTTCATTTCTTGTATTTTGTCTCCTGTGAAGCTTTGACTTTCTTCAATGCTATCCTTCTTCCTGTACCAAAAGGCATGTTGGCATAGTGTATAAAAGGCTGTGTGTTGAGGGCTTTGAAAATTTTTGAAAAAAAAACAAAAACTTTGAAAGTTTGTGAAAGAGACATAGTTTTTCCTACTTTAACATTTTGAAGTAAGATGACTTAGTATAAGGAGCTATAGGAAGGATACCTTTTTGCAAGATGGATTCTTCTTGTCTACTAGAGTCCAATTCTGAAATTCTTCAATTCAGTTACTATTAATATTATTAATACAACTATGATTGCTCTCTATGGCATTTACCTTGGTGGATATTCATAGACAGTTGTCCTTTCTCTTTCTCTTTCAGTTTTACTGCCTTCTTACTAGATTTGCAAAATTCTAGACAAATACATTTTTACTAGAGCTTTAAAGACATATTCCATTCCTGACCAGGTACCTGTCTATCATTTTGAGTCCAAACCTCATTCTGAGATACACCCTTGTAATCAATTACTTACTTCAATCACAGCACCAGTGAAAATAGAACGTGCTTTTTATGTATAAATATTTATAAGATTCTCTTGCTGCACAAGAGAAATCAGATAAAAAAGGAAAGTGAATGAATAAGAAAACAAAATACAAGCTAACAACACAAACAGAGTGAGAATGTTATATTGTTATCCACATTCAGTTTCTATAGTCCTCTCTCTCTGGGTGTAGATGGCTCTCTTCATCACAAGATCATTTGGAACTGGCAACAATCATTTCATTGTTGGAGTCATGTTTATCACAGTTGAACATCATATAATATTGATGTTGTCATGTACAATGATCTCCTGGTTCTACTCATTCTACTTAGCATTGATTCATATAAGTCTCCTCAGGTCTCTCTAAAATCATCCTCATGTTAATTTCTTATATAATAATAATATTCCATAATATTTATATACAATAACTTATTCAGCCAGTTTCCAACTGATGGGTATCCACTCAGTTTCCAATTTCTTGCCACTACGAAAAGGGCTGCCACAAACTTTTTTGCACATTTGGGTCCTTTTCCTTCCTTTAAGATCTCTTTGGGATATAGGCCCAATAGTAACACTGCCAAATCAAAGGGTATGCTCAATTTAATAACTTTTTGAATATAGTTCCAAATTGCTCTCCAGAATGGCTAGACCTGTTCACAACTCTACTAACAATGTATTAGTGTCCCAGTTTTCCCATCCCCTCCAACATCCGTCCTTATCTTTTCCTGTCATCTTAGCCAATCTGAGAGGTGTTTAGTGCTTTCTCAGAGTTGTCTTAATTTTCATTTCTCTGATCAATAGTGATTTAGCACATCTTCTCATATGATTAGAAATAGTTTTAATTTCTTCATCTGAAAATTGTATCTTTTGACCATTTATAAATTGGAGAATGGCTTGGATTCTTATAAATTTGAATCAATTCTGTATATATTTTAGAAATAAGGCCTTTATCATAACCCTTAAATGTAAAAATGATTTCCCAATTTATTGCTTCCCTTCTGATCTTGTCTGCATTAGTTTTGTTTGTACAAAAATGTTTTAACTTAATATAATCAAAATTGTCTATCTGGTGTTCAGTTATGAGTTCACATTTTTCTTTGGACACAAATTCCTTCCTTCTCCACAGATCTGAGAGGTAAACTGTCCTAGGTTTCTCTAATTTATTTATAATATCACTCTTGATGTCTAAATCAAGAACCAATTTAGATCTTATCTTGGTATGTGGTATTAGGTGTGGGTTGAGCCCTAATTTCTTCCATACTAATTTCCAATTTTCCCAGCAGTTTTTGTCAAATAGTAATTTCTTATCCCCAAAACTAGGGTCTTTGAGTTTGTCAAACACTAGATTGCTATAGTTATTGCCTATTTTGTTTTGTGATGCTAACCTATTCCACTGATCAACTATTCTATTGCTTAGCCAGTATTAAATGGTTTTGATGACCACTGCTTTATAATATAGTTTTAGATCTGGCACTGGTAGGCCAACTTCATGAACATTTTCTTTTCATTAAATCCCTTGAAATTCTTGACCTTTTGTTCTTCCAGATGAAGTTTGTTACTATTTTTTCTAGGAATATAAAATAATATTTTGGGAGTTTGATTGGTATGGCACTAAATAAGTAGATTAATTTAGATAGTCATTTTTATTATATTCCCTCAGCCTACCCATGAGCACTTGATATTTTTCCAACTGATTTGGTCTGACTTTATTTATGTGGAAAGTGTTTTGTAGTTGTGTTCATATAGTTCCTGACTTTCCCTTGACATATAGATTCCCAAATATTTTATACTAGAGACAATTATTCTGATTGGAATTTCTTTTTGTATCTCTTGTTGCTAGACTTTGTTGGTAATGTATAAAAATGCTGATGATTTATGTGAATTTATTTTCTATCCTGCAACATTGCTGAAGTTGTGAATTGTTTCTAGTAGTTTTTTAGTTGATTCTCTAGAGTTCTCTAAGTATACCATTATATCATTTGCAAAGAGTGATAATTTCATTTCCTCATGAACTACTCTTAATTCCTTTTGTCTCTTTTTCTTCTCTTATTGCCAAAGCAATAATACAATATTGAATAATAATGGTGATAGTGGGCAGCCTTGTTTCACTCCTGATCTTATTGATAATGCTTCTAGTTTGTCCATGTTACATATGATACTTGCTGATGGTTTTAAATAGATGCTACTAATCATTTTAAAAAAAAGTCCATTTATTTCTGTACTCTCTAGTGTTTTTAATAGGAATGAGTGTTGGGTTTTATCAAATGCTTTTTCTACATCTATTGAGATAATCATATTTTTTGTTAATTTGGTTATTGACATAGTCAATTATGCTAATAGTTTTCCTAATATTGAACCAGCCTGCATTTCTAGTATAAATCCTCCTTTGTCATGGTATATTACATGACTTTCTGTAATCTTGTTGCTAATATTTTATTTAAGATTTTTGCATCAATATTCAATAGGGAAATTGGTCTACAATTTTCTTTCTCTATTTTCACCCTACCTGGTTTTGTAGGAATCCTTCTTTTTCTATTTTTTAAAAAATAGTTGATATAATATTGCAATTAATTCTTCCTTGAATGTTTGGTAGAATTCATATGTGAAGCCACCTGGTACTGGAGATTTTTTTTCTTAGGGAGTTGATTAATGGCTTGTTCTATTTCTTTTTCTAAAATGGGACTATTTAAATAATTTATTTCCTCTTTTGTTAACTTGGACAATCTATATTTTTGTAGATATTTCTCCATTTCATTTAAATTATCAAATTGGTACCATATAGTTGGGCAAAGTAACTCTTAATTAATGCTCTGATTTCTTCTTCATTGTGGAAAGTTCTCCCTTTTCATTTTTTAGACTAAAAATTTCATTTTCCTCTTTCTTTTTTCTAATCAAATTAACTAAAGGTTTATCTTTTTTGGTTAATTTTTTTTTTCATAAAACCAACTCTTAGTTTTATTTATTAATTCAATAGTTTTCTTATTTTCAGTTTTATTAGTATCCCCTTTTATTTTCAGAATTTCAATTTCAATTAGTTGTAAGCCCAATTCATTGTTCTTCTCTTTCTCTATTTTATGCAAGTAAGCCTCTAGGGATATGAAATTTCCCCTTATTACCATTTTGGCTGCATGCCACAAATTTTGGTATGTTGTCTCATTATTATAATTTTCTTGAATTAAATTATTCACTGTATCTATGATTTGCTGTTTCATCCATTCATTGTTTAGGATTAGATTATTTAATTTCTAATTATCTTTTGGTCTATTTTCTCCTGGCTTTATATATCATGTGATTTTTATTGCATTGTGAGCTGAAAAAAAATGCATTTACTATTTCTGCATTTGAGTTTGAGGTCTTTATGCCCTAACACATGGTCAATTGTTGTATAAGTTCCATAAACAGCTTTCCATATATAACCAAGTCTCCATCTATAAATTTTACTCCTCTCTTAAAATTTATTCCTCAACAAATGATTGGCCTTCTGGCTCTTTCACAAACAAGTTCTTATATCTTTGGGTTCTGGCTGTCCCACTTCTCTTGAATGCTCTTCTTCCTCTTTGGCTACTGATCTCCCTGGCTTCTTTTAAGTTCCGATTAAAATCCCACCTTCTACAGAAAGCCTTTTTTAACCCATCTTAATTTTAGTGGTTTCTCTCTTTCAATTATTTCCTATTTATCCTATATGTGGCTTTCTTTGAATAAATTTATTTACATGTTACTTTCTCTATTAGACTGTAAGCTTCTTGAGGAGAGGGATTGTCTTTTTCCTCTTTTTGTACCCTGAGTATCTGACATATAATAGGCATTTAATAAATCTTTGATGATTGATCAATTTTTAATAGGAATGAGTGTTGGGTTTTATCAAATACTTTTTTCTGCACCTGTAGCATCTATACAATCAATTTAGCATTATTGGAAGGACAAACAACTGTATCCTTTTTAAAACACAAGGTTTCCTCCTCTTGAAAATGAATTTCAAATCTGTTTTTTTTTTTTAATTTTAAAGTTTCAGTGATTCTCCCTCTCCCATTTCTTTCTCTGTGTGATGTGCTTTGCTTCCTTTTCCATTTTCTAATTCAGTAGATAACTCCTTTTCTCTTTTTAGATCCTTTTATTTCTTTCTGTTCACCTTGTCTTTTTGGGGGGGGTGAGGGAGAGTCCTCATTTTTGTTAATAGGTTACAGATAAGAACAACAGAAAATATAATCTTTATAGAAGACAAGCCCATGGCAGAAGTATTTTCCTGTTCTTCATGCTGAAGAAATTCTCTGTCTATATCTTTCAAATTGCTTATGAGTAGTTTGAAATCAACTTTTAACATATTATCAACATCCAGACAACTCTTTAGAAGATCTTAAACACTTAATAGCCAAGATCAAATTCTTTCTCCACTTTTCACTAATCTCTTATTTTCATTTATGATTTTGCTTCACTTAGATTTTCTTACTTACTTTGCTTTACTATTGATCTACCTATACCTCTTATCATTAAAGTTCTCAAATTGTCTTCCTATCTCATTCTGCTTTCACAAGCTTCATATCACCTGTTTTCTGAAATTCTCCCAAATATCTACCTCCCCAAATTTAGCTTCCAATCTTTTTCAGTATTCCAAATTCAGCCAAATATCTTTCATATTTTTCTTCTTATTCAACTCAAATCTATTTCCTTATCTAGTCAATACTGCCATGTAACCTTCTTGAGAATTCAAAGAAGAAATACTGCAAGTATGGAAGATGACATCTCAGCTCCAACCAAAACCCCAGCCAGAGAGCTGAACCATAAAAAGGATTTTCCCCCCTAAAAGGAATACATTTTGAGGTAGTCTTTCTCATTTTTCTTCTGTGAAGAGCCTTGGATACAGAAATCATCTGGGCTGTAATGTCCTGGAGAAATATGGCCAACCCAAACATCTTTAACTGTACACATGGTCAGGAGAGTTTGTTAGTTAAGAGTTGTTGCTTGAACTCCATGCCAACTCTAAATTGAATGCTAGAGATTATTTTCTGTCTAATCTATCACACAATCTGTTGTGTGTTTTACTTTTTCACAAAATGAAATGTTAATGCTTCTAAGATCATTTACATATGGCCTAGTAGTTATTTAAGAAAACAGTAATTAAACATGTTGAGATAATTAACAGTGCGTGCACGATTAACAATGGTTTTTAGATGCTAGACATCAATGCCAAATAAATGTAATCCTACACTTCGGCTAAGATTTTGTTCCTAATTATATTAATTTACAAATTAAAAGAAACACACAACAATGTCAGGTTCATTCAGGATAAAATGCATATTTTAATAGTTCAACTCTTCGAGGTTTTCCATTTCAAGGTCCTGGATGGAACCAATTCATTTTCTAGTAACAATGGCCAGGAAAAAATAGTGTGTCATCCAGGACAAAGGGACAAGCCGATTCACTGAGGACTCTGGCCATGTTTAAACTTAGCCAACCCTTTCATGGATATAATTGATTTTCTAGCTAATGTTCCCATTGATATCCAGCAAACTGGAAACATTATGCAGTTGTGATTCATTTGGGCATTTCCTGGAACTCAGATTCCCATTATTGTTTCTAAATGAAGCATTTAAAGGCATTAAGTGGATGTGTCCTTGGACCAGAGCATGGGCCTCTGGCTCCCATTGTGGATGGTGGTGGTCAGGGGATGACAACAACAACAATAGTCTCAATAATAATAAATGACATTTAAATTTAGCTTTATTTATACTCTGCAGTAGAATTTAAGGTCCTGGAGGGCAGGGACATTTTCTTTTTGTCTCTGTATTCCCAATACCTTATATACAGTAGATATACCATAAATAATAGTACCTAGAATTAATTATATACCTATATCCCAAGATAATTCATTCCAAAAGGGTCACATTATTTGGATTGGTGCTGCATATTTCCATTGGACTATAACTAATGATCATTGTAATTATTTATATATGTAAAGATATAATTTATATAATTATTATTTCAAATATATATGACCACTTCATATGATTCATTATTCTTACTAATCGGGATCTAAGTTATAATATCTTAAAGTCTACTAAGCACTTTCCATACATAATTTTCATAGCAAACCTGTGAAATAAAGCTATTGTTACTACAACTTCCATTTTACTGATGAAAAAACAGAGGCTGAGGTTACATGGTTTGTCTAGAGTCACACAAAAAGTGTCTGAGATATCATGTCTTCCTTTGAGTTCAGTACTTTACCTCCCACCTTATCATATTACTCCAGAACCTGTTATGCTTTTAAGATTTAAGAAGTAATGAGGAAAATGGGATGGAGGAATTATATTCAAAAATATTTAAATGTCCAGCAGTGTGGTAGAGACCTAGTCCACAGATTAATATGCTTCAGAGAGTCAATGAATCTCAGAAGGCATATGATCCAATTCCCTTGCTTTATAGAGGTAAAAATGAGGCCAGGGGAGGTTACTAAGCTGAGATCACATAGGTAGTTTCAGATTTAGGATTTGAACACAGGTCTTTTGACTTCAAATTATAAATATATATATATATATATATATATATATATATATATATATATATATATATATATATATATATATATATATATAAACTTTTGTGTTTGAGTTTAGCTACCTTAGCACCTGCTTCAATTCAAAGGAAGGGTTTAAAAGTAGTCCATTTTGTTCCTAAGTACCCAGAGTCAAGTGCAAAACAGCTCCCCACTAATCCTAGGCATTCAATAGCCCTTGACATTCAGGCAGAAGCTGCAAAGATCATTTAACTTCAAACAACCACACAGAAGCCTTCTATATATCCGGGCACACGTGCTAAGAAATAATAACTGCTGACATTTTGATGGTGCTTTAAGATTTACAAAGTCCTTTTCATGGATCACTTTATTTGATCCTGGCAACTGGCCCCTCTTGGTAGGGAGGGCAAGTACTGTTATGTTCTTTACAGATAAGGAAACTGAGGCTTAGATTAGAGAAATGCTTTGTCCAGGGACACACAGTCAGCCAGCAGTCCCCTGTTTCTAAATTCAGAGCTCTTTCTCCTCAACCACAATTTCTTTTTCATATCTTTCCAAGTATAATTACTAATAAGTGAGCCATCACCTTCATCTCTTTTCAACAAATGTCTTGACAAACTTCCCGGTAAGTCAGCTGGCTCTGGTTGAATAGACAGAGGAAAGCTGCAGAGACATATTTCAGGATGGATATGGGGAAGCACAAAGACAAGGGATTGACTCAAATAGGAATCTGTTCTCAGATCTGCTTTGTGGAGGAGATGGGGGATACAATGACTATTAGGGCTTCTACTGAGGCAGTTCTCAAAGGAAAATGAAAGTGCCCATGTGCCTCTGATACTTATGCGAAGGTGGCATCTGTTTAAACTCTGAACCTTGATCTCTCATAGGGTTTTGAAACTGAACAGGGTCATAAAATTATGATTATCAATAAATGATTTGTATACCTATTTTATATATCTATAATATGAGATCATGCAAAATTTCTCTGGTGAAAAGGGATTGTGAATGAGTGGGAACAGTTTAAAAAGTCCTGGACTTGAACATAATTTGCACCAGGAATTGGAATATTTAGCTTCCAAATAAGCTGTTTATCCTTGTGCAAGTAGAAAGGAGAGTTGGAATTTGGAATGAGAGGTACTAGATTGGCAATCTGACTTTGCCACCCACTCTCTGTCTGACCATGAGGAAATCACCTGGAGTATCAGTTTTCTCATCTGAAAAAGAGGTTATCTTAAATACTCTCAGAGTTTCTATCCAATTCTAAATGTATGAACCTTTCATCATATATCACCTTATTGCTCTGACTCTCCTCTTCCCTTCCCAAAATCAGTGGTATATTTGAGCATCTTGAAGATTCCTTCTAGCTCAAAATTCAATGACCAGCTTTTTATAATTAATATGCCTTTTCGTTCAATGCCAATTTACACCATTCTCTCCTTTATCTCTACTCTTTTGGTAAATATTGTTGTATTCTATATTTGTTGTTGTTCAGTCATTTTGGTCATGACTAATTCTTCATTAACCCATTTGGGGGTTTCTTGGCAAAGATCCTGAAATGGTTGGCTATTTTCTTCCCCTTTAATTTTTACGGATGAGGAAACTGAGAGAAACAGTATGAAGTGACTTGATAAGGGTCACACAGCTAGCAAATTGCTGAGATCAGATTTGAATTCAAGTCTTCTTGGCTTTACCTCCTCTGTTCTATCCAATGCATCACCTAACTCTTGTACTCTATAAAATAATGCCTAGAATGTTCTTGGTCACAGAAGGGGACCCTGTAAAGGTAGACGAAATAGCTAGAGAGATATGATTGAATGAGTGAAGGACAAAAGAAATGAATTTTTAAGACTCCTTTGCTTTTTGCTTTTAAGTGACTTCTTTGGTTTCTTGATTAGGCAAAGTTAGGGGTTGTTTTGTGTCCTGACAGGTTATTTTCTCCTTTCTCTCAATTACAAATATGAGAAGATATACATGCTCTACCCTCACCCCCTTCATCCTTTTTTTAAGAAAACATCCCAAGATACTCTCTTATAAGTCAGTTGCTCTGGTTGAATAGACAGAGAACAGGGTAGAGAGATATTACTGGATGGGCAAAGGGAGGCAGGAAGGAAAGACATCACTTTAACTGAAATATATCACTCAAATATAAAGGGGGAGTTTGTTAATAACAGAAAATAAATCTAAGGAGGGATACACTGGAAAGGGAAGACAAGAAGATATGTATTGGGGAAAACTAGGAATAAACTGAAGGAAGATAAAAGGATTGATTAAGATAGCAAGAGAAGGGTTTCAAAGTATATTGAAAGAATGAGAGTTCAATCATAGGTGAAAACATGGTGGGTCAAAGAGGGAGGCTGCTTTCCTCCCCTTTGTTCCCTTATACTTCATATCATTGCCACCCAAAAGCTGGCTCCCTTGCTTTCTTCTTGGTTTACCTCCTTCCCCACCATGTGAAAATGAAGGGCTCATAAACAACCACAAGACCAAAGGGCCAGAGAGATCAGTTTGCAGACAGCAGTGGTGAATAAGTCTCACTATCCTATCCCAATTCTTGACTCTGATACCTCTGACAAAGCCCACACTGCAGTCTTACTTATGATAATGATCTAGGGAATTGGGAATTCAATTTTTCTATCTCCATTGCTTTGCTCACCTCATTGCATTAGAATATCTTTTAAATCCCTTCTAAATCCTACTATCTCTCGTTTTTTTTTTTTTGGATATCAAGTAACTCACTTTCCCCTCACATCTTACCAAATATTTTGTCTTACACACTCTAATATACTTTTAGAAATAATATTCTATGTAATGTGGCAGCTAGTTGGCAGAGTGGATTAAGTGTTTTATTTTGTTCCAATGCTGCCTCAGACACCAACAGTGTAATTCTTGGCAAGACACTTAATTTCTTTCAACTTCAGTTTGTAAAGTAAGAGTTAAAAACAATAGCAACAAATATAAGGATGTTATGAGGATCAAAGCAATAACACATGAATAATATTTTGTGAACTTTAAAATCTTATACAAATGCTAGCTATTATTATTACTGTTACTATTGTTACCTTGAGACTGCATTAGTGTTTTTTTCCCTCCTCCATGACTCATCTCTCCTCATTCTAATTAATCCTCCATTCAGAGGCTAAAGTGATTTTCCTAAGTGCAGATCTAATCATATCACATCACCCTATTTCCCCCAGTAAACTTCTATGGCTCCCTATCACATCCAGGATAAAAACAAACTCCTCTATTTGACACACAAAGCCCTTCATGATCACATCTCCCCCTCCCCCAGCTTCTACCTTTGTAATCTTCTTATATTTTACATCCCTTCATGCTGCCCTCCTTGAAGAAGATCCTCCATCTCCCTACATTATACATTATCTCTGACAATTCCTTGACTAGAATGCAATTCCTCCTCATCTCTACTTCCTAATTACAGAGCTTCTTTCATGTCCTAAATTCTACAGAAAGTTTTTCCCAATCCCTCTCAATTCTAAGCCTTACCTGTATAGATTATTCTCTATAAAATGGTAATTATGCTACACAAATAGCATTATTATACAAATATACCTAGAAAGGTATAACACCCCGCAAAATCTATAAAGAAATAAGAGGGTGAGGGAAATAGAATAAAGCTGGGGTAAGAAGGGTGTGCACATTAACTGGAGTGGGATAAGGCTTATAGATTAATGGAAAAGGAATAGAAAGGGAGGGAGAAGGTGGGATAGGATAAGATGGAAGTCTGTGTAAATTAATGGGAATTTGACCAAGAGGGAGGGAAAAGGCAAGGGGAAAGGATAAGGGGAGGAAGTAGGAGGTAAGATGGAGGAATGAGGAAGTGAGGTTAAATAATAGCAAGGCAAACTAGCTTGTAGAAGTAAAGTGAAAGAATTAGCAGGGATAGAAAATAAGAGATATACACAAAAACAATAAAAATGATCAATAGAATTTATTTTACAAAAGTAGGGGTAGCAATCATTGATCTCAGATAAAGTTAAAGTTAAAAAAGATTCAATCAAAAGAGAAAAATCTACATGGTATTTCAGTTATATTAATATTGTTTTATATATATATATATGTATATGCATATGTACATATGTAGATAGGTATACATATGTATGTGTGTATGTATCCATATGCTTAACTGTAGCCTGCTTGGGGGATGGGAGGAAGGAAAGGCAAAAAAAAAAAGAAGAAAATGAAAGAAAACTTACAAGGAAACAAAGAAAAGATGGACAATTCTGTATATAATCTCTTATTATCACATATACTTTTTCAAAATGGAAATTTATTGTTATATATTTTGAATCCTTTTATATTCTGCTGGGCATATGACAATATTTTCCCCTCTTTTTCTGTTTGCTTTCCCCTTATTTTGTATTTAAGTTTTAAATAAATAGATACATAAAAAAGAAAAAAAAAAAAACAACACAAGATGGCTAGGATGTTTGAAATTGGCCCACCCACCTTTGGTGGTAGATAGTACTTCCCTTTCTGGAAAGCTTAAAAAAAAAAGGCTATCAGGGCTGTTGAAGTAAAAATTCTTATTTAGATATCATTTGGAATAGATGGCCTCTTGATGTGGGTTAAGATTCCTTTCTGATTCCCAACCCCCATAAATTCCAATGGGAGATATCCAGGCTCTCCCAGCCCCCATTGGATCTGAGCCAACTTGGGCTGTCCCAGTCCCCATTCTAATGATCTTCTCAGGTTTTCCAACCCCCACCCCAAGCACAAACAGTTCCTTATCTAAAAACCCATTGAATTCTATTCAAATTCTAAACCTGGCTGAAGCCTAAGCCAGAAGCCAATCTGGGACTCCACCCACGAACTCCTTCAGATTCCTACCAAAAGCCCCCCATTATAAAAGGGGGAAACTAGAGTCCACTATTTGCAGAAGTCCCAAACATGGCATCCTTACGCTGGCCATGTCAAGAGTTTCTTCCCACCAGTGCCAGCCCTGGCCCGGTGTCTTTCTATCTTTCAACCTTACTTCCAAACCCCACAATAAACCTTTTTTTCTATCAATCTAGGTTTTTGGGTCTGTAAATTCCTTTACAGAGGACTCTTGCTCTGCTACTAGACCTCATTTAACTCTGTATCCTTGTGCTGAATCCAAAGGAGTTGCAGGGGAGCTCTATTTGACTGCCTGTACCCTGAACCTGCCACTAGACCTTAATTAAACCTAATTTCATTTAGATACTCCTTTTCTAATTCTCATCACTCTGAGATCCTTTCTAGGTTGTAGTCATATGCTTCTGGCATTTCCATGTAATGCTGGGCAGAGTACCTAACTTCTCTGGGCCTTGAGAGTGTTTTATAATCTCTAGCTAAATTTCTTGGCTAATCTTGGCTAGATTTCAGTTCCACAAACAGTCAGTACTTTAACTATCCTTGAGTACAGATACTCTCTTTTTCTGTAATATTTGGCACAAGATTTCCTGTTCACCTGATTGTGGTTCAGGATTACAACCTCTAGTTCTCACGTCTCTGTGTCCTCAACTTGCTTAAGCCATGTGTATCTTATTGTGAGTCTGGGAAAGTGCTTTCAAAAGCTATCTAAGGTGAGAATTGGGCAAGGGAAAGAGCCTGCCTCAGAAGCACTTAAATGGCCAGAAAATGTCTGGACCTTAGAGAGATCAAAGCTCTCCTACCCAAAGGTAAGAGGAGAATGCCCTAAGCTGCTTTCTTTATCTATTTTGCTTGCTTGTTAGCAGGCATTTTCATTGCAAGCCTGTGTTTCTCTAATTAAAATAAAGCTGCTTTCAGACTTAAGAACCATGTGCCAAACCGTCCATAAAGAAGGTATCAGCTGTGAAGAAATCCTCATCTGACCCTAAAGATTAGAAAATAATTTAAGCATCTAAAATAGCATTTTCTAAGGGCACAGCTTCTTGAAGGATATGCTTCTTCTTGGCTCAAGATCTTTTCAGTACAGATTTCTAGAGCTGTTGTTCTCCATAGAGTTTCCAAAGTTTAATGACAATTCACTGGGGACTGGGCATTTGGGAATGACCCCCCACTTTAAGAATTAAAATTGGAAACAGACAAAAGGAGGCCATGTATTGTAGTGAACCTCCCCACCCCCACCCCACCAGATTCTGCATCAAGATTCCACAGTTCAGGTGCCAACTCAATTAACAAACATTTATTAAGGACCTACTATATGTCATTCACTATGATATGTTCTGGGGATATGAAGACCAAAATAGAATAGTTCTTGCCATCAAAGAACTTGCACTGAACCATAGAAAATAAGACATTCACATCTAAGCATGTGCAGAAACTCTATGCAATTATACAATTAAGTCCTCTATAATCTTAAATAAGCTCCCTTTTAATTGATTTGAGTTTTCTCATCTCTCCAAGTTAACAGACCCTTTGAAATGGGCCATTTTTTATCTTAATGGAATCACGTTAAAAACCCCTAATATCCATGAAGCTTTCCCTGATACCATAGTCATTTGTGCTTTATCAACCAAACTAATTTTAATTTACTTTTATATATTATGTATGCATTATCTGCCTATTTATCTACACACACAAATGCATACATACAAATCTGAATTCTTTTTTACTTTCTGAATGACACAGAATCAAAATTTTAGTGGCTTAAGGGATCTCTAAAGTTGTTGAGTCCTATCCATATCTGAAAATGCAACCCTTTACAAAATCACTAATGATTAATGATCCATACTCTACTTAAAGACAGAAAACTCCCTATCTTCTGAGGCTACTTATTCCACTTTTGGATAACTCCTGTTGTTTGGGAGTTTCCCACCTTCACATTGAGACCAAATTTGCCACTAAGCAATTTTTTCCCTTGTTCTTAGTTTTGTCTTTTGGGTCCAAGCAGAACAAGTCTGATTCCTTTTTCATTTGATATGGAGGCAATTATTTGAAGATGCTTCTACTGTCCCCTATCTCCAGAATCTTCCTTATTCTATGGCAAATATACTCAATCACCTAAGCTCCAAGGGGTCACTAAGAGTTGGGCATGACTAAAAAATGACTGAATAACATGGTACAGACATGGTACTATATACTGGCATAGAATTAACTAGTAAAATAAAACATAACTAAAGATCAAAATAAAACAAAACAAAATAAAACAAAACAAAACAAACCTCTGTCCTTAAAGAGATTTCATTCTAAGAGGGAAGACAGTGTATATATAAATAGATATATATTAGATATATAGACTCAGTGGAAAATAATATAGACTAAAATCATGTTCTTTTTGTTTCCCGAATTTTCACCATCATATTATTAACTCCTTTTGGTCTCTCAGTCTAATAAAATAATGTAGGTATTTTTCAAACAATCTCTCATCTAGAAATGCCTACAGTCTCCTTATCTGAATAGTTTTTGCACTTTATAGTAGCTTTGACTATGTTATTTTCTTCTGAGTGTGTATTCTGATCTTCCTGGTTGCTATAGTAACTTTCTATGGTCAGAATTTTTTTCTGTTGTTTGCTCATTTTCCCAAATTATTACATGATTTTTAACTCTTTGTTAAAGAAGACCCCTGTTTCTAGGATTGAAACTATAACCTCTTAACCTTATGGGGTTTGTGCAACTCTTTTCAGAGATCCTTGAAGGGACCTGTTCTGTGACCTAGACTGTTACCTGGATGTGAGTATGGATAAAGCCACAGAGTCCTGCCTCAGTACTAGCAAAGAGACCTCTTAAGTCTTCTTCTGACCAACTGTTTGGTCCCCTAACCTGTGGGGAGACCAAGAAGCTATCACTTTTGCTGTTTCTCCTGGTTTGGTAGGGTTCCCCTCACACCCTAGTACAGCAAACCTTTCCTATCAACCATCCAAGTTATTCGTGGAATCTGTGAGCTGAGAAGTCTGAAAACTGATGTTGCCACATATTCATGATGAGGTCTAGAATTTGGGATGCCTAAATGAAATTAGGGTTTAATTGAGGTCTAGTGGAAGGTTTGGGGTTCAGGGAGTCAAATAAAGCTCCCCTGCAACCCCTTTGGATTTGGTGCAAGGATACAGAGTTAAATGAGGTATAGTGGCAGTGCAACAGTCCCCTGTAAAGGAATTTACAGACCCCAAAACCTAGATTGATAAAAGAGGCTTATTATGGGGTTTGGAAGTAAAGTCTAGTTAGTAAAGTTGAAGGTAGAGATAAGAGGGCACTGCAACCAATGTTTCAGTGGGCAGAGATCCTTGGTTCCAGGCGTAAGGCTTCCATGTTTAAGACCTCTGCAAAGAGAGGGCTCCAGTCTGGCTCTTTTATAATAGGGGGCTTTGGCTACAAGCTGAAGGGAGCTTGTAGGTGGAGTCCCAGGTTGGCTCAGGGCTGGGTTTCAGCCAGGGTTAGAATTTGAATTGAATTTAATGGGTTTTGGGATTGAGCCCATCCCACTTAGATAACAAAGATGAAACTGTTTGTGCTTGGGGTTCAGTCCCCTCCCTGAGGCAGAGCAGAAGGAGGTTTTCTTTTTCAAGGATTCTTCAGAGTTGTGGGGCATCCTCATCATTTAGAGGCCCCAAAGACACTCCTAGTTTGCTGCAACTGGGGCTGTGCCAGAAAGGCTTGCCCTGCAATTTGCTCCAGTCCCACACTTGTGCAATAGACCTTTCCATCTGATCTTCTAAGTTGTCTGGGGTTGGAAAATTGTTCCATTCCAACTTTTTGTGAGTTCTGATGGTCTAAAATTTGTTTAGAGTCACTATTTAAAGGTATTTGAAGGAGCTTTGGGAAGAGCTCAGACAAGTCCCTGTATTTACTTGGCTCCACCTCCAGGAAAGTCCTTTATAAACCAGAAAGTGTAATACCAACATAGGAGATGACAATATTCTATTATTTTATGTTTGCCATCTTGCAACACAATAAGTACTAAAATTTAGGACTCAATTTATTGTTTTATTGATTGTCTTAGACTTAAAAATAGGAGAAAATTTTAATAATGTAGATTAAACTTAAAAGTGCCTTGTGTGAAAACCCCTTCCCTCCATAAAATCAATTATTAAACATCAACAAGCATATCCATGTGCCAAATAACAATATGATTGAGAGATGGAGTATCTAAAAAATCTTACTGAATCAATTTTTTTTTTGTTTGTTTGTTTGTTTTGTTTTGTTTTAATTCTGCTCATTTCCCTCTGTTTCAGTTCATGCAAGTTTTCCCTAGATTTGGGGAAGGTCCATTTTCCCTCAGGAACAGGGTGGGGCCCATTCTATCTTGTCTCAAAGAAGAGACCTTTGAAACTCTGCCTACTAAATCAATAAAGAAATAGGCATAGCTAGGTGTCTGTTTCTGAGAATCTTCAGGATCTCACTGAGAAAAACAATTCTGGGCATTTTGTTCCTTCTAGGAACTGCTAAAATTATAGATTTTCTAAGACATTACATCCCTGGAACTCAGCATTATATAGAGAATCCCTGTGTGGCTAAATTTAGAAGCTTATCACTCCAACAAGTAAATTTTCTCCTGTCCTTTTATGTCTGGAGACATTAATTTAAGACTTTAAATTTTATTTTAAAAAATACTGATTTTCTTTTAAAAAAAACCAAAAAAACTTTCTTTGTTTTAATTAATAAGGCTTCCTCCCCCCTCTTTCTCCTCTCCTTCCCAACATCTCCACAAGGAAAAAAAAAACAAAAAAACAGCAAACAAAAATACAAACCAAACCTTTTTCACCAATAAATTGTCACATTGCCATGGGCAATTATGTAACTTTTAAGTGACAATTTAAGAAAAACCTGCAAATCCTGTATTCATCAGGATAAACTGAGTAAAACCAAGAAAACCATTAACAATAACAGTAATATGACCATGAAAGATTTAAGAACTTTGAATAGTACGATGACCAAGTACAATTTCAGAAGATTTATGAGGAATGATAATCTCCATCATGTCTCTTATTGGAGAATGTCTGAATAAAGCATCACATATTAATATGACAAAAAACTATTGTGCAATAAAGAAATGGTGGAATTCATGGTTGCAAGGAAATCTGGGAATAATTACACTTATTTGAAGTAATGCAGAATGAAACAGCAGAACAATAACAGCAATATTCTAAAGATAATCTTTGAATGTCTTAATAACTCTGCTCACCAAAAGAGCAACCATGATTCCAGAGAACTGATGAAAAATGTTCTCCCTACATCCAGAGAGTATGATATACATAACATTCCTTATTTTAAAATTTATGTATGCCTTCTAAGTAGAAAAACTCTCATGACCATATGCTAGGATTGGGCCACTTCATTTGCTATTACAACAAGAGCTTCTGTGTTCTAATTGGGGAAATTACCTTAGTGAAAATGTGCTTATCCTTATCTCTGAGCCAGGGAATTGTTCCTTCCTGAAAATCAAGAAAAATTAGATAAGAGTGTCAATTTAAAAACAAGAAGCTCAGCAATGGAATTTCGATAATAGATTTTGATTTTAGTCCTAATGTGAGAACAAACAGCAAACTGAAGTATTTCAGAGAGTTTATTTTAAGGTGACTTATGGATCTTTCTGTAGCGATATATGCCCAATTAAAACCATAATCAACAAATTTTCAGAGGCAAATTCAGCTAATTTCCACAACAAGTGGCCCATTTGATAGTTTCATCGAATAATGTTGGAAATGATCTTAATGTTGATGGTCATTTGGTACATGGGAGTTACTACTATGTTGTGAGAAATGGATTCATTATATTGGTCTATGCCACAACAAATGTCTCCATCCTTTTTCATATCTTTTCCTAATCCCTTAAAAATGACAAAAGTCACAATCAGTGGTAGGAGCCTCTCAAAAGATGGTAGGTACTACTTTTCCCAGGACACTTGAGTGTTACAAATTACTTACATTCTTGATTAACAATAATTTTAATTTCATTTTAATTTTCTTGAAGAAATCTTTCATTGATTCATTCATGATGAAGCAACAAAATATCTAATGCGGTCAGAGACTATTACTGACTGTACTGCTAGGAAAAATGAGATTAGATGATATGTTAGCACAATAGGGGGATATGATATAAAAGTAATTATAACAAAAGCCATATAGCCTAATAAGAGCTTTTAATTCATTCATCCATTAATTTCTACATGTATTCATTTATTCCAGATATTTTTGGAGGGATGGATTAAAAGCTCAGGTTTCAGGAAATGTTTAAGATAGAAATTGAAGGTACATGAGTTTAGATTTGAAAGAAACAGAATTCTAAGAGATGGATGAAAGGGCATAAATCCCAGCCATGGGTCATAGTGTTTACAAAGGAAGGAAAATAAGTGTTCCAATGTCATGCATGAGATACAGCAGAAAGACTAGTAATTAGCTTGGTTGTGTTCATCAAGTAGAGAAATATATTATGACTAAAAAGTTAAATGGGGCCAGGTTGTGAATGACTAAATACTAACAGAGGAAGCTAGATTTGATTGGAGTTTACTGAATAGTTGGTTAGAGCTGTGTCTTGGGGGGAAAGCCATTATCAACTCTGTTCAGATGCTTTTGCAATTTTCTAGGTGACAGGCATAAAGACTTGAATTAGGGTAGAAGATATGTGAGTAAAGAGAAGAGACTGATTTGTGAGATATTATAGAGCTTGAAATATATGTACTATGTATTTTATTAAACTAATCATCATTAATGTTAATATCAATGTTTTGGGAAAATATTTGATAAGTATAGTTGTGTATGGACCATGTAATAGAAAAGATTCAGAGTTGAGTATTTTAATTATCTGTAATTACTTGAAAATGACTTTGAGGGGTGGGATCCCTATTTAAAAGTTCTTGTGGTGCTTTGCCAAAATAAATAGGAAACATCATTTTGTAACCAACCCTGCTTCATGTATGGAGATTACTTTACATTCAGACAAGAAATCATACTATGGATGCTTCTAATTATTTTTCCTATTGCCAAAAAATTACTTTCAGACATTCTCAATGTTCCTTATATCTACTTTTTACCTTCCTTAAGACTAATTATTTTTGGGTCTTTTCTTTTTTCTGCCAAAGATCATTTGGATATTTATATTATCATTCACAGGTCATTCAATATTATCAACTTATAGAACTCAAAGTACTGGGAGGTTGTTATACTTAGCTTTCAGCTCATCATTCTCTGTGGTTGCCTTTGTAAAATATTTCACTGCCCTTGTACTATCTGTGGAGCAGACATGTCCTACCCCAGATCTAGTCTAGATGAACAAAGGAAATTCTTTCATGCCTTAGCACATTTTGTTCCAACTTAGTTGTCCAGAGAAAAGAACAATGCCAGAAACAATGTTCTCTGTCATTGTTCTCTTAAATTTTTTCTAATGGTACTAAGGAATTGACCATGATATTTGGACAGCTATGTAAAATAAATATAAAAGTTAAGACTCAATAGTAATGAAATTCATTTTGTGGGTGGCTTTGAGGATTTGGTTTAAGACTTTACTGATGCTCAACCTTATGCAAGTCATACTTTTTTACTCTTTTAATCAAATACAACTTACCATAAAGTCAATCTAATGCATACTTGATGATGTGATTGTTAACATGCATGCTGACTAGGTGAAAATGATGAGAATTGAGATTAATCCTAGTTTGATATAAATAGACAATTTTGTGTTTTTTCAGGTTCTTAGATTTCTATAGTAGGTGCTTAATAAATGTTGAATGATTGATTTGATGGCGTAGTAATTTTGACAATTAAAAAATAAACTCTCCTTCCCCTATTTATATATCTCTTTACATCTCTTTTACAAGCACAAAGATGAAATTCCTTATTTAGCCATTTAGGGCCCAAAGTTCCTTCAACCTTTCTTCTCATAGTCTGTGATTAAAGATTCTGTGCATTTTTTATGGGTTTCATGCTGTTTCATGTAGCTTTTCCCCACGAAGAAATCCTGGGGGTACTACTGCTCTTGGTGCTGATGGTTTAGAAATATTAGAATCTCTCAGGGGACAAAAGGTAAGGGATAAGAAAGAGAAGTTGTAATATTGTGTGGATGGAGTAGATGACAATAAGATCTAGGAGAGTGGTGATGATACTAAGGATAAGAGAAGTTACAAAAAGGCTCTGTGTTTTTGACATTTGGAGTTGTTATGGTAGAAGGATGAGATGAGAATGATTTCACGTAAAGAAGAGAAGAAAAAATGGGGAAGGAACTAGGTCATTGGAGAAAGTGTTTTTAGACCTATTTCAAATAGCTGAATCTATATGTATAAATATTAAGCATCCTATATTCTGAGCTCCCCACTGTCTTCCTAAGGTTTAATCCATGACCTTTTCTGAATTTACATCTGTAGCATGGTAATTTGCTTGCTGCTTCTAGAACACCAATCTTTCCATTGTAACATGCAACTATACCAGATATAACATAGATTTTTTTTTTTTTTGTGTGAGTATAAATCTAATTAAGGGAATGATACATGTCAGACTTGGGTCTCTTTTTTGAGGGACTACCCCCAAATCATCTCTTGGGATCATTTTGTCTAAACTAATGGCTCCTTTAAGAATTTCAGATTATAGCTGCTATTTAGGTTTTCATATATTAGGTAAAAAAAAAGTCTCTAGCTATTTCAATTTACCTAGAATTTAGCACATCATATGATAAAAACTTTCCTTGCGGAATTGTGAAAAAATGTAAACTGGGTAATAGAATAGTTAGAGTCATAACTGGTTAAGAGGTTGGATCTAAAGAGTTGCTAATGCTAATATATCATGGCACAGTCCACTGCAGTTTCAAACTTCCATGTTCAAGATCCACCAGTCTCAATTTCCCTAGCTACAAAAATAACAAGTATCAGCAACCATGACTGGCAGATTAACAAGAATAGATGAAACTGAAATAGTGATTTTGATTTCTGAAGTGCTTTTATTAAAATAAAACAATCCTGACAAAATCATGACAAAAGCCATCCAGGGATTCTGTGCTTGATCCTGCACTGTTTGACATTTGCAATGACTGTCCCTCTCATCTGATCCAGGTGAATATGAGCCATAATTTGGATTTTTTTTTTGCCCAAAGACAATATTTTATATTTTAACGTGTATATACTTGGTAGTGAAGGTCAGTTTCATCTTTTAGTATAAAATTCATGTCTTCCTTCCTTCCCCTTCCCTTTCCTGGTATGACAAATCTAGAGAGAAACTGGAACCAGTGTTATTGCTCATGGGCCCTCCAGCTCCAATTCCATTTCAAACAGTTTACTTCAGCTTTGATGGTGTGAAAATATGATCCCAGTGAAAGAGAACACTGCATTCTAGGGGCAAGTTCTGCCTCCAATTAGGAAACATTAAACAGACAGATTGAAAGTGCTCTTTTCATAATTGAGAGAATTGTTATTTATTCTTTATTGCTGTAGCAGAATGCAAATAGTCAACCAGGCAAATCTGAGAAGGTTTCAGGGATAATAGTGTCTTAGAATAAGCTCACTTGTAAGAGAGGTAATGTTGTACTCTTATCATAAAAGACTTAAATCAAGTAGCAACTCAGACATTTAATAACTTTATGATTCTGGACAAGTCATTTAGTCTCAATTTACTCATCTGAAAAATAGGATTAATAATACCTGCACTACTAATTCTGTCATTTATTCTCTATGAGCCTTAAGTTTTTTCTTTCTAATGAGAATAACAACATCTTTAGAAGAAAACTTGGGATTTTTTTTTTCTAATCTCAAATGAAATAATGAATTTTGGAAAACGCCAATTTTGGAGCACTATACAAATATCAATTGTTATTATTGTCATTGTTATCATTATTATGATTGTTTTAGTCTCATCTATACTTATTATTCTGCCAGTCATGGTGGCTCATTTGCCACTTTATCTTTGCAACTAAGGAAACTGAGGGTGATGGGTCTCTTGAGCATGGAAGTTTGAAGTTGCTATATGCACTCTGCCGATGAGATATCCTTTGGAAGTTTGATATGCATATGGTGAACCTCTAGGATTAGGGTCCAACGAATTGTTTAAGGAAGGGCAAAGTGGACCATACTGGATATGGGACATGTATAAAGGTTCCCATTCCCAGCAGTAAGATTGGACCCATGTGAAGTTCCTGGCCTTCCAACTTCAGTGAGATAGAGAGAACCAATTTAACTAAAATCTAATATTACTATTTTAAGTAGTTGCTTTCAGCAGACAGAGTCCCCTATCGATAGAGCACAGTCTTCCCAACCTCCTCCATGACTGAGTTACAGCTTTTGACCTGAATATAAATATTTAATTATCAAAACCAAGATGATACATTTCCATCACCAACAAGGAATAAGGTCAGTTAATAGGTCTCTAAGGATAAAAAGGTTTCTTCTGAAGATTTTCACAGGGGATAGGTAGAACACTAGACATCAGTTATTCTGGAAAAAAATAGTGTTTGTTTTTCTTTTTTATAAGACTGCAAGTCTAGTGTAAATAATCAGGATCATAAGGCAGTGAAAAAAGCTAAAGTTAATTTGATGTTGTACTAAGTATGTACTAAGAAGAGCAGAGTTACTAGAAATGGGGACTTGATAGGATAATTATATTTTATCCTCATCAGAACTCATTGTTCTGATTGTTTTCAGTTCAGTTCAATTTAGCTTAAGAAGGGTTGTTTAGTTGTTGTCCTTTGCTCTGGAAGTGGACCAAAATGATATCGCTATGTAGAGTGCATCCAACTGTGGCTGATCAGACAAATATAAGTTTAGAATGCTCTCTCACAGATTGGACATGAATAGTCTCTATGAACATTTGAGGTTGAGTCTTTAACTTTGTGCATTTTATGTTTCTTCTGAACTAATTAAATTCTGCTTTTCTCATAGAACACAGCACCTACTTTGATGAGGGTATGGCATGATGGGTGATCCTATCTCAGTGTCTCTCATGTCATAAAATCAATTCTAAAGTTTTTAAGAGGGAACTTGAGAGTGTCCTTGTACAGCTTTTTCTGATCACCTCGTGAGTGCTTGCCCTATATGAATTCTCCATAAAATAAACTTTAAGAAAGATCAATCAGCTGGTGAATGCATAGAAAAGGCAACCAGGATAATGATGAAAGGCCTTGAATGTATTAAATAGGAAGAGAAGCAGAAGAAATATTGGATGTTTAGTATATGGGACAGTACACATGGGGGAAGGAAAGGGAACAAGCATTTATATATTACCTATTATGTGCCAGATAATGTGTTCTTTGTGTTGATATAGCTGAAGGGCTGTTATATGGAAGGAAGATTTGTCTCATTCTGATTGACTGAAATGGCAGTATAAAGAGAAATAAGTAGACAAAAAAAAGCAAATTTAGACTTGGGAAAAAATTAACCTTGCAAGCTAGAAAAGTGTTGAATCTCCAAATGTAGAAAGAAATAACTTGAAAGGTGTATAATCCATTTCCATAAGGGTCTTCAAGAAAGCACTGAGTGACTACTTGTTGAATATGTTGAATTAAAGATTACTTCTCCATATTGTTTGGACTAAATGGCCACCAAGGTGATTACTGAGGTCCCTTCCAATTCAACTTCTATGACAGTGTGATACTGCCTTTGGGAAAAGGGGTGTAGACCATGTTTGAAGGGGTGAGATTAAGCAGAAAGCTATATTCCAATCTTGAAGGAGGGGAAGGGACCCACATGTGCAAAAATGTCTGTGGCTGCTCTTTTTGTGGTGGCAAGAAATGGGAAACTGAGTGGATGTTCATCAATTGGAGAATGGCTGAATAAACTGTGGTATATTAATGTTAATGAATATTTTTATTCTGTAAGAAATAACCAGCAGGATGATTTCAGAGAAGCATGGGGAGTCTTACATGAACTGATGCTGAGTGAAATGAGAAGAACCAGGAGATCATTATATATGGCAACAAAAAGACTATATGATGATAAATTCTGATGGATATGGCTATCTTTAACAATGAGATGATTCAAACCAGTTCCACTTGTTCATTGATGAAGAGAGCCATCTACACCCAGAGAGAGGACTATGGGAACCGAGTGTAGTTCACAACATGGCATTCTCACTCTCTTGTTGTTTGCTTGCATTTTATTTTCTTTCACAGTTTTTTTCTTCCTTCTTGATCTGATTTTTCTTGTGCAGCAAGAATAGCTGTATAAATATGCATGTGTGTGTGTGTGTGTGTGTGTGTGTGTGTGTGTGTTGGATTTAACATATATTTTAACATATTTAACAGATATTGGACTACCTGCCATCTAGGGGAGAGGATGGGGAAAAGGAGGGGATAATTTGGAACAGAAAGCTTTCCAAGGGTCAATGTTGAAAAATTACCCATGCCTATGTTTTGTAAATAAAAAGCTTTAATTAAAAAATTAACAAAGAAAGCTATACTCCAAAGTGTGAGATGTAGGAGTGATCCAAGGAAAAGTATGCTAGCAAAGCATTAAAAGTGACCCCTTGCGATGAAGAGGAAAAGGCATTAAAATTATGGCATTATAGTATAAAGTTTTAGAGCTGGAGTGGGCCTAAGAAGTAACTTAATTTTATTTTAAACTATAGAAACTGAAGCTCAGACTGATTAAGAGATTTACCTAAGATCATCCAGGTAATAAATTGCAGAGGTAAGATTCTAATCAAGGTACTCTGTCCCCAGATCCGGTCCTTCTGCCATTGTTTTGCTATTTCTCTGATAATTTAACTCATGTTCTTTTTCTCTCTGAGGTATCATCCATTTCAAGTAACGGATATTGTCAATGGCCCTACTTGTGTCACTGTGGTTGTGATGTAGATACCAGATGGTCAGTAGAGCAGTCCCTCTTGAGCACCTTTAAAACCTCTACAGAAAGTGTAAGGCCCCAAGAGCTTCCCAGAGCCTTCAAAACCAGCTGAACTCACATTTCCTATCTGCATCAGCTACCTTTGGCAACTACTACCTTGGCATCCATGTATTTTTGCTACATGGCTCTGCTCTTTGGCTTTGCTTCTCCCCTATTTATAAGGATCTCTTTCTTGGACTTTAGCTTTTTGCTTCTATGATTTATCCTAAACCTAACCCCCCCAGATAAATCCGATTTGGTTCTCATATTTCACCCATTCTGCCTAGACCAGCATCTGTTTATCATTTCTCTTTCTTCTTGGTAAATACCATATAGCAGAGTGTACTTCTTAACAGATTATCACAGGTCACTGGTTTTGGAAGGCAGCAAGACGAGGTGAGCTTATCACTCCTGCTGTTTCTACTGGCTAGGTCTCAGCAGCTATAACCTCACACTGGCAGATCCTAGTGTCCTTGTCAATTTGCTAATCTCAGTCCCCTCTTCTCACTTTCCCATCCCCTTGGAGCTCATCATGGCTCACTGACTGAAAATTTCATCACTCCCTGCTCACTGGTTCTCACATAAGAACAACCAGAGCCTAGGGAAAATCTTCTGGATTATCCCAGGTCCTATCAAGCATTGGGTTGGGGCATTTATGATAGTGAGGCTTTTCCAATCAACCATATCAAAAACTTTGACCACTCTATCCAGAATAGACTTACCTAGGTACAAATGGCAATGATCATTTCTACCCTAATTTCTCCCATTCTCCAGATGCAGGAAAATATTGATTTTTCTGAATCAGATGTTAGGTTCTTACTAGGTGCTAAGTTGGTACTTAACAATTCTGTAGCTCAGGGTTCACACTTTTAGTTCACACCTTTAAAAGGAGTTTACACCTTTAGACTTCTGAAAAGGAGTTTACACCTTTAAAAGGAGCAAGGTCATTAGTTGTAGGAGTATCCACAAGCCCATTCTCTGGGAGGATAAAAAGAGGCAACATTGAGTCTGGAGAGTCAGTCTGGTGAAGGTCAAGGAGAAGACTTCCCACACTTTTGGAGCAGAGTCTGATTCCCACACTCTAGGAGATTCAGAGTCAAGATTTCATTCTCACATCTACCTTTGATCTAGCTGGAGGCTCCAGAAGCCTCCCAAGAAACCTCCTCCCAGAGAACGATTATAATTGAGAGAACATTAACAATCAGAGTCCTTATCTGGGAAATTAAATCCCTTGATAAACTGCCTTATGTCATTCACAGATCCAGAAGCAGCACAGATCAGTGTCCTAACCCCAACTTTTTCTCGTATCAGCTCTGATCCAACTTGTGTTTTTATTGTGTAGGTTAGTCCTCATGAAACAGTCTAATAACTCCAGTGGGAGAAAGGAATTGTTAAAAAAAACAAATTTCCCTACCATAATCCTTTCCTCTCCCTCTTTTAGGCTGCCCATCATTTTCTTGCTTCTGGACCAAGGAATCTTTGACTATTAATTAGGTTGAACTCTAGGATTTTTGGAATTTATACAGATCAGATCCTTAGCCATACTGTTCATGGAGCTTTCTTGCCAAAGATATTGAATGATTTGCAATTTCCTTCTCCAGTGAATTAGGCAAACAGAAGTTAAAAGACTTGCCAGGGTCACAGAAGGTGTCAAATATCTGAGGCTAGTTTTAATTTCAGGTCTTCCTGACTCCAGGTCCAGTGACCTATCCACTGGGCCACCTGACTGCTCTCTGTATGTATAATATGTCATATAAGGATATTATATATTAGCATGTATGCATATATATCTATATTATGTTCATATATACATATGTAATGACAGATATGATCTTTTGGGTATCATTTTTGTCAGACTCTCACAATATATACTATTATATACACATAATATATATATGCATATATATATAAATAAGCATATACATATTTTTAAATATAGATTCCCCTTCCCACTCCCCTGAGTAAAGGAGAAGAATCTGGGCATGAGGGAGCAGTAATAATAGAAAGTCACCCCAAATTTAAGATTGTGGAGAAGAAGATTAGGGCAGATTGAAGGAGTAGATTGGGGTGTTGGGTCTGAATCCTTTTAATCTATGAGTCACTGGGAAGTAGTTACATTGGCAACAGGAGTTGAGAAAGACTTGAGACATGATCTTCTCTTTGACTTTGAATATTTTCATGTCAACAGTGATCATGTCATGGTCCAACCCATGATAAGGATTAATTCAGAATCTCCTGACTCATATGGATCAATATAAATATTAAATATAAATAAGACCTAGAAAAGAAAAAAAAAACAGTAAAAATGAATGGATATACAAATGGTGGCTATCTAGAGTTGACACCTAGAGTCAGTAAAATTCCCACAGTCCTAGAGTTCCACATAATTAATAACTGGTCTAGAAATGAGAACATGATGGACAGAACCAAAGGAAGAGTAGGGGAGCTCATTGCAGAGAAATATTATTATTGTAGGGAACATGGAAATGGATTTCAGAGCCATTTCTTCACAATATGGGGAGGGTATTTTGAATAATGATAATTTAAGAGTTTTGACCATGTAGTAGTGATCATGTAAAGAAGAATAAATAAAAAGTAAAGTAAAATAACTGGATCTAAAGGAGAATTAGAGCTTGCTGAGTTAGTATACTTTCTCTTTCTGGCACTAATTCCTTACCCATTTGCAGCTGAGTACCCCACAATCAGTCAGTTTGGTTCAGGGTTGAGACAAGTTTTAGTCACAAGCCTTTTTGGGACCCCAGGCACAGATGGAGATTGTTATAGGTCTTTATGAATTAGTAGAATATACAGGCTAGGAGTGAGTTTCACACCCTCATTATACAACTGATTCAAGTCTCTTACTGAAGAACCTGGGAAGTTACTGCATCAACTTGTTTAATAAAAGTTTCTTAGCTTTCTAACATGAAATGTTCATAGTTTTTTGGTTTTGAGCTGCTTTCCTTGGTCTCTGTCAAGAAAGGAGTCTAAAAGCAAGGGAGCATGACTCAAAGGACTTAGAAGTTTTTTGACTCAAACATCTTCCTGTTCCCAACTAAAGTGAAAGTACTGATATTGCCATATTGTAGAATTAAAGGCTCTATAAGAGATTTTAATAATTATAAGCATGATAGAAACAAAGGTGTCATTATCACCATCATCGAGTCATCATCAATATCATTACCATCATTATCATCATCCTCAGTGTATAAAACCCCATACATAGTGATTTAATATTTACAAAGCATTTTATTGGTTTTTTATTTGATATTTATAATTCATGAAGTAGGTGCTATTGTTAGCCCCATTTTGCAGATGAGAATGCTAGGAAGGTTAAGTGAATTGCCCAGGACTGACCTATTTACTGTTTCATTCAAGATTTGAACTTGGGTCTTGACTCCAAGATAAGAACTTTATCTACTTATATAACTACTATATCACCTGTGTCTTACTTATAAAGAACCTGATGCTTGTAGAGGAGAACAGGCTTTTGCAAGTCCCAGAAAGTGACAAATCCAGAATTGGGAAGCCCATTCTTCTGAATTTAAATGTAGTGTTATTTTTACTTAACTAAACTGCAAATTGTCACAATAAAAATCTGCAAAAGAGAGAAACTGAAACACAAAATTCTGGGCAAGATCAATTTATTAGCAAAGCTAGTATTACCTGTAATTAAGGTCAGTGATTCTTTAGTAGTCAGACTTTACAGAGCTTCTTTTTATAGTAGTAAAACAAAAACTGGGAAATGAGTTTTCAGAAACTTTTTTGAACAGGTTTTGACAGGGTGAGAAAGGTCTTTTGACTTGCAGTTAGGCTAAGTGCATTTTAAAACATTCTAATTCTAAATTCTGTGTCTAGTTAGGTTTTGCTGCCAATATTCCAGGGATATGGGGTCAAAATGGGACATTTCAAAAGAGGAACTATCAGCAGGCTATTTATCTAATTAGTCAAGATAACATATCAATCTGTGCATCAAGAGAGTATGGAGCCAAATAAATTTCCTGTTACTGTGGTTAAATGTGGTCAAAACATTAACTTGACTGAATATAGAGTAAACACAGAGAGTAACTTACTTGGACACAGAGGGTAATTTATACTTGGGAAATGAGGGAATGTTTATGCCAGCTCAGCTCAGTTGCAGGAGCTCAGCTCTGTGAAAATGAGGAAATTAGTTTCTACCATGATTATATATCTCTTAATCTAAAAGCTATCTGAATTAAGTCTTACAAGGTAAAATAAATCATCAGGATAATCGATACTAACTTGATTAGGACTTATTTCTTTCAAAATCTTAATGTCTCCTTAAGATCTCTTTAAGATTGAGGAGCTTGCTGTACCAAGGTTGGGGCAGCCATGTGTTAGAGGAAGATGAGATCATCACTCTAGAACTTCATGTGCCCATTCAACCCCCACATTGTATATATTAGGAACTGGAGGTTCAGGGATTTGTTAAATATCACATGGACAGTAATGGTTGAAGAGAGAATTTGAATTTAGGCTGTCTAATTCAGTATTTGTTCTCTTTCCCAGTGACTTTATCCTTCCAAAGAATGGTTATTGTCACCCATTGTTTCTATTTCCATGATTCCAGAAAAAAAAACTTGAAATGCATTGTCTGTGGATCTTTTGGTCACCTAATTTCTAGGATTCATGCATGTTTCATTGTACCCAGAAACTTCCCAGGGAACAGACCTTTAACTTTTACTGCCTTATTTACCTTCTCTGAAGAACAGATGATAATTTGAAGGAGATGACAAGAGAGCAATGCTCATCTTTTCTGGCCTCCCACACTAAGGTATCAGGAAACAATTAACAGCAGATCCAGCTTCAGATGTAATATGAGTTAAAGCACTAGGAAACCTCCCCCATCTTCCCTTTAAACAGAACTTAGTTATCTGTTTCCAAGTGTCAGAAACTGCCTTAGTAGGAGCCAAGTCCTTTCATTCCTTTATTACAAGGACTCTAAAAAGGGTATCTGTAATCTTGATAGAAACCATATACCTTTATTTTCACTATATCTAAATGAAACACCTATTTTCCTTTAATTATTGATATAGACAACCAAAATATGATTCAGAGGAATCTGTAGGCTTTACCACATGACCAAAAACAATTAAGAATCCCTGGATTATCAGAGAAAAAAAAGAACTTTCATAAAAGTTACACTTTAGTTTGAATGAATCACAATCAACATAGAAAAATGAGCATCAGACCCCTTCCTGTTTTGATGGGATCCTTCAGATTGCTTCAAATGAGTATATGAGGGAATATACTGGAGAAACCAAAAGTAACTTCTGCCAGCTTCACTATTTTGCCTCAGTACCCTACTGTTTATCAATGTAAAAACATATAGAATTTGTATATAGTTGATTTTTAACAATAACAATAATAGCCTTGATATAATATTTTAATGTTTGAAAAGTTCTTTATAACTGCTCAATCTTAAAGAGATCTCGAGACATTAAGATTTTGAAAGAAATAAGTCCTAATCAAGTTAGTATCGATTATCCTCATGATTTATTTTACCTTGTAAGACTTAATTCAGATAGCTTTTAGATTAAGAGATATATAATCATGGTAGAAACTAATGTTTGACAAGTTCTTTATAGGTATAACATTTTAAAGTTTGTAAAGTGCTTTATAAATACCATTACCTTTGATCCAATCTGGTTTGGAAATATCATCCTGACTCCAGGTCTATACACATTTCTTAGTGGAGTATAAGCTTTTGGAAGGCAGGGAGTTTTAAAAATTGGTTATTGGTATTCCCAATGCTCACTTTAGAACACTTCATGTGGATGTTTAATAGACACTTATTGGATTAAATTGGATTGAACATGGCTCAGTGAATGGAGCAGTCTTCAGATTCCTATCTTTACTCATTTATTAGCCATATTTTGTTTCACACAATGAGGGATGCAAGCTCATTTTTCTTGTTGTTTTTGTTTGTTTGTTTATTTCTTTATTAAAGTGGAAAAGTGTCTATATTTCTAAACTAAGGATAGTTGTTATTTTGTTTCTTCCTTGTTCAGCTATTTCAATCATGTCTAATTGTTCATAACTCTATATGAGGTTTTCTCAGCAAAGATACTTGCATGGTTTATAATTTCCTTCCCATTTTACAGATGAGGAAACTGAGGCAAAGTCAGTTAGATGACTTTCCCAGGATCATATAGCTACCAAGTATCTCAGGCAAGAGTTAATGTCAGAAATGTGAATCTTCTTTACTCTAGACCTTTTAGCCTATTTCCTGCATTACCTAGTCTTCTATTTAGCATATTTCTACTTAGTCTCTCTATATTAGCATATTTCTTAGTATATTTCTAACTCTATGATTTAAAGGTGCATAGTGGCTGATTTCCATTGGTAGAGGGAGTTTCCTTACAGAGAGTTCCAATCACCAATGAAATCAGTGATCTGGTTTAAAAAATAAACAAAAAAAAAATTTTATAATACTAATTTATTCAACCTTAGTGAAATACCCTTGAGGATAAGATGCTGCTCTCTAGGATGAGATGTTCTCTCTTTAGGACACTTACTACAGAAGAAAGAACACTAGATTTAGAGGTAAAAACATTTGGATTGAAGATCTTTCTTTTCAACAAATGACCTCTGTGATCTTGAACAAGTAGCTTGTTCTCTTTGGGCCTCGGTTTCTTCAGCTAAAAAAAAAAAAAAATGGAAAGAAGTGTCCTAAATGACTTCTATGGTGCTTGGCAGTTGTAAGTCTATATTTCTATCTCTGTTGTTCCTATCAAATCCTTGTTTAAGGAATGGCATTTGTTTCTGCTACATTAACTATTTTTTCAATTATATTCACATGTAAGTCTTGCTCATGGACCAAACCACTGAATCACATGGGTGTTTTATAAGCTACTCTACAGTATAAAAGGCAATTTTCCAATTCAAAGCAGTTTTAACATATATCTACAAATCACTGGTATTGATTCCTAAGGGACTTGAATTTGCATCATTTTAATCAGAAAGTTTTATTAAAAGTCTCCAAAAATAGTCATTAATATGTTTCCACCATATCTCTTCCTTTCCCCCATTACAGTTCTACCCCAAATGAGATCTGGCTTGTTGGTATTTAATTTATGTTGTAGATCATAATAAATAAGAAATGTCCATTTTTGTGATTAGCTAATAGGTTCAGAAAGAGTTAGATGCATCAATTGATTTTCTTGGTTTAAATTCAGAACTGAAAACTTAATTTATTTTTGCTAGTATAGATCACTAAATGAATTGGCTACTGTCTCCAGTGCAGACATTTTACAAGTTTCTACCTGTATAGCCAAGACCCAAATCCTGGATCATATAGACAAACTCATAAAACCATGTATAAATCCCTTCTATTTTTCAATGAAAAGTGGAGAAAGGCTATTAATTCTATAACCAATGGATTTCTAGCACTTAGCAAAATTCCTGGAACATAGTAGGCACTTCATATGTTTCTTTATTTACTTATAAGTGCAAACCTGTCTGTTGTGAGAAAAAAAAAAAAAAAAAACAATACTTAATCCTCGCACCTATACCAGAAAATACTCATTAGACAACTTGGAGTCAATGGTTGCAGAAAAAATATCAGGAACTGATATTGGTCTTGAAATAAGGAACTATTTGGGTGGATCCAGGCAAATGCATTTTGACTTTGAAAATAAATACACCAAAACCAGTAAAAGCGAGGTGGCTGCCAAGAGAGAATAAGTGCTGAAGCTGCTGCCATCCTCCCACTTATCTTCGGAGTAGATAAAGATTTATTAGAGTGTGGTTGCTCAAAATGAACAATGGTTGCTTGCCCAGTGCTTGTTACCGAACAGAAAATTTTTCATTTTCCATGGTGGAATATCAGACACCAATTTATCTCTTCTTCTAGGGGCCACATCCTGATTATGGCTGGTGTCCAGAGATCAAATACACCTGCTGTGTCTGTCACTATCAGACTGGCTGCTCTGTCACTATCATTCCCCAGGTGGAGCTGATGAATTTATCCCAAGGGAAGAATCATGACCACCATGTCTTCTGACAGGCATTCTCAATGGTCAGTTGTCCCATTGCATTTCTTATTTCTCTTATGATGTAGATGTCTGAGAAAATATCCAGCTCCTGAGGCACACCTCCTGGGGTCAGGGGAAGCAGGATTTTCTTTAGGCCAAGAGTAGGGAGCAAAGCGAATTGTTCATAGGTTGTTATAAAGACAAACTTCAAGGAAAAATGGCTTCAAAATATGTGGTAAGAATTTCTTTTCTTTTCTTTCTTTTTTTTTTTTTTTTTTTTTTTTTTTTTTTCCTGAGGCAATTGGGGTTAAGTGATTTGCTCAAAGTCACACAGTTAGAACACAGTGTCTGAGACCGGATTTGAATTCAGATTCTCTTGAATCCAGGGCTGGTGCTTTATCCACTACACCACCTAGCTGCCCTGTGTGGTAAGAATTTCATAATAAGTTGTATTTCCAGTTGGTAGAATCACATATCCCTAGATTACATTTTCTCCTAAGTCCTGTTTATCACTTGATAATATCCCAAAATCACAACACTAAGAGTGGGAAAGGACCTCAACATCCATCTAGTTGAACACAAATCTGAATGAGAATTCTCTATATAATATCCTTCAGTGAAGGGGATTCACCATATCACAGGATTATTCATTCCCTTTTGGTTGCTCAGTCAGTTTGAGTTGAACAGAGATTAGGAAGAGATTGACCCAAGCCAAGAATGAGAAGTAGAGGATCCTATATTGTATTTGCAATATCTTTGTTAACTTTTATCTTTTAAATATTGAACTTAAAAAAGCGTATTATCTCAAGGATGTCATGGGTGGTGAGAACATAAAATGAATAAGAGTCTTTGGTTTATGGGATTGAGATACAGGTTCTCCCTGGCATTTATAGAAGAAATAAGGGTCAGAAAACTAATCACAGGAGTCTGGAATCACCGGAAAAGTCAATTTTACCAGAGGAGAGACTGAAACACTGCTGATCATGGGCTACTATTAGGAAATAGACAAAATCTCCCATTACTCACTCTGACCCCTAAAATTTGGTATAAGCATATGTGAGCCAATAATATAAAGAAAGCAAATAATTGAGGTGAATTTCAGGAACAAATTTTTGGATGACATTTGAGGCAATGTAACAGAGAGTAATGCCTTTGAGAATTAATAAGAATGGGAGGAAAAAAATTAATTAATGAAATATTAGGTCCTGAATTTAGGGGGATACATAGACTCCAGCTATATATATATATATATATATATATATATATATATATATATATATATATTTCTCAAACTATTTCAAGATCCTAGAGGATGTGTTGTGAAGGGGAGGGGGTACATTTTAACTATTCATAGCTCTTGAATCCCCACCAGTTTGTTTTCTATTTATATTAAATCAATCAAAACATTATTAATTCATAAACTTTAAATATTTACCAAATAATAAGTCATAAGAAGAATAATCAAAATATCGCCCTACACCCATAAACCTGAGTCACACTTTCCTACCAATCCTGGAGAGCAGTTGCATAATTCTAAAAACCAGGCTTGTTTTTACGCTATCTGAATCCAGAGAAATAACTGATAAATAGAAGTAAATATAGAATAAATTCATGTACACATTTGTATTTATGTCTAATGGTAGCCTTCTCTAGGGTAGAGGAGAGGAAGAAAGAAATAAAGAAATTTACATCTTGATTATATATTTAAAACAAGTTGTACACAGATTTGCAGTTTCACTTGAAATCATTTTTATTTATTATTCTATGTTATAGAAATAGTTTTATTATACAAATTGAGAATAAAATATATTTTATAAAACCTGGTAAGAAGACAAATGAGCTGAAAAAACCCATGTTTCTGTGGCAAACCAGAACTCTGGATTATACACCTTGATTATATTGCTGCCTTCAAAAACAATCTGAAGCACACAAAGCCTGTTTCTGTGGCTTCCTGCTTTCTGGTTCCTACCTCTTGCTAGACAAGAACATTGTTTCTATTTTTCCTTTTAAAGTGCTTATTTAACCAATAACTGCCAAATGGGACTAAGGATTCCCCAGGTTTTCCCACATGGGTGAATGAATGAAGAAAAGCCTAGAGAGACAATTCCAAGTCCTCTGAATAATATAATTATCTCTGCAATCTACTTAGCTCCATTTGGGTTCCTTTATCTGGAGATATAAGCTAATCAAAATCTGAAAGAGGTTTTGTCTTAATTATTGTTTCCCAAATGAGTTAACTGTGACCCAGAAGGTATCATAATTTCACCTTAATATGCAAGATGTCTCTAGCTAGAACTAAATTAAAATAAAGCACCTGTTCTAGGTATAACATTTGTTCCAAGAAAGCTCTTAGCCTCAGGTCCTCGTCGGTAAAATTAATATATTAGATGAAATTCCTCTAAGGTCTTTTTGAACTCAAAATGTATGATACTTTTGTTCTAAGGCTATATGCCTCAGATTCCTTCTACTTCAATTCTCTATAAAGATATGTACTTTGAACTATATTAATATATACTTAAGTGCCAGATTGATGTTTGCTAGCTCAGGAGTTAGGAGGAACAGAATAGAAAATTCTTAACCTTCTCCAAAAAGGAGTCATCAGTCATTTGACTTTCCCCGGTGAATAAGACAGGAATTTCCAAAAAGCACAATTGTTAAGAACTACTCTTATTAGTGCCTCTATCATTGTGGACCATCTGGCACCTCTTGTTGAACAGAGGAGTCTAAATTTAGAGAGCTAACTATAATGGCATTCTCCATTATTTGTGCCAGGTAAGTATGTTTTTTTACACACTTAACTGTTTGCTTTGCCTTGTTTCTTGAATGTAGAGAGGACAAATCAGTCCAAAAAAGAATCTTCAATTTAATCCAAATCACCAGGTTTTCTCAAATCACTAATAAAAGCAATTTCAAAGATTCACACTCAATTTGCCACCAATTTTTCTGTAGCCTTTTCCAACTCTGTGTGAATTTTTTGAACCTTTAGAGTGTTCTAAATTCAACAAGCATTTGTTAAGTGCACATTATTTACAAGGTACTGTGCTTTGCCTCTGGAGATCCAAATAAAACAGTGCTTTTGGTGCTGAGGTTTATAGTAATTCCTGATTTATGTATATGGATTAATTTCAATCCTGGAAAAACCAGGAAGGGTAAGATTCTTTTTCCTCATAGAATATGACTATTTCCTTATCCTAAAGTCTCAGGAATAATCACTTAAAGTTTAGGTTTGGATTATGTCTGAAATTTTCTCCAAAAGAGGAATCAAAAAGCATTGGCTATACAGCATCAATCTCTCATAGGAGAGGAGAAAAACTATTGAAAAGGTATTTTAACTTCAGTTTAGTTCTATATTGCCCTTAGCTATCTCAAGATTATTGTAATCTGGAAACTCAGATTAGATTTGAGATTACCATAAAAGGTCATCTTCTCTTTTTAGAAGTATTGGAGATAGAAGGGGAAATCGAGTTATCTCCTGCAGATCCTGCAGTCAATACCCATTGGGAATTTAGGAGTCCTGGATTCCTGACCTAATACTCCATTTATTAAAATTTTATGTTATTATAGCTTTTTAAAAAATTTTCTACAAAACATGTGCATGGGTAATTTTTCATTGGAAACCTCCTGTTCCAAATTTCCCCCTCTTTCCCCCATCCCTCCCCTAGCTGGAAGGTAGTTCACTATATGTTAAATATGTTAAAATATATGTTAAATTGAATACATGTATATTTATCTTGCTGCACAAGAAAATCAAATCAAGAAGGAAAAAAAAATGAAAGAAAACAAAAAGGCAAGCAAACAACAACAGAAAGAATGAAAATACTATGTTGTGGTCACACCCAGTTCCCATAGTACTCTCTCTGTATGTAGATGGTCCTAATACTCCTTTAAACTTCATTTGTCATGATTACTCTTTGGTCACTTTATTCACAGGCAAGGAAACACAAAGCAGAAGAGCCAACTAAGATCTTGACTTCCCAATTAGGCTTATAGAAAAGCTCATTTTCTAGCCCTCATGGGAATATAGATACTATTTCCATTAGAGTTAGGAAGGATATTTTTCACATAATTCACAATGGAATGTTCCAAAGGGAGGAAAAGAAAGCAGAAAAAAATCATTCCTGTTAAGGTTCACAGGTTAGGTATTTTTAGCTATCTCAGTGGCTAAATTTCTCCAATTCAACTTTGATATACTCCTCTTCTAAACTAGGGTGGGGAATAAGTTTCCCTGATTATGCTCATTATACAAAGACAAAAAGATTGCAAGACTGAATTGAATTGAAAAGGATAAACCATATTAGCAAAAATACAGATAGGTTTCATTTTTATGTGAGCAAGAAATTCCCTGAAGTGGATGTATTATTCAAATATACAAAGTATACTACATTGGGTAGAATCAATTACTATATTTTATATGATTACTATTACAAATAGTGTAGATTTGGATATATAGTATCATTTTCAAGGAATTCATTATTTGCACTAATACCAACCAGGATAGTAGTCTTTCTTTTAGTCTAGATAGGAATTAAATTAAAACAAACAAATAAACATACATCATATCTTTCCCTCATCCAACCCACTTAACTGCAGTGCCAGATTGTCCCATGAATATTTTAAAAATAAAACTGGAAAGAGGCTAAAAGGCAAAAAGAAAAAAAAAAGAAAAGATCTGTAAAAATTATTATAGCAAACTTTTTTCTCTGCCAAAGATAGTAAAATCATTACTGGAGAACTGTAAGAATAAAGTCTCTAATATGTTTCATAGTTAAATAGAAATGATACTAAAGAAAATCTTTGGGAAGTGTAGATAAATTAGCTCAAATATGCACAGAAGAAACCCATGCTAAAAGTGAAACTTTTACAGGCTTGGAGGGAATTATTCTCAAGAATTTTCAGAAAGGAGATGATATTAAATGCTTAGAAAATACCATAGATAAAAGAAAAAAAGGCAATTGAGAAAAACTTAATAGGTACTTATCCATATGTTTTATCCTTATATCTCCAAAATCTTAATTGGGATAATCCTTAATGAAGGTTTAAGAAAATATCAAAGAATACATTGTACAGCCTAACAAACCTTTGTAGCTACTCAATTAACTGAATTTTATAGAATATACAAGATCCCACAAGACTATAATAGTTTGGGAAACATAAAAATACTGCTTAAAATCTCTCTTCCAATAATATGTCTCCTTGTGTGTGTGTGTTTCAAAATTATATGAAATTCTTTGACAGATCAACAACACAGATAATTTTGTTTAATCTTCTGATTTATTAATATTAAATGAGAAAGAAACCAGTTAGACGTATTTTCACAAAAGATGTTTGATATTCTCATGGAACATATTCAGGACAGAATTCAGAGAGAAAAGAGGTTTTCAATAGATGGAATGATCATACTTCTTTGCAGATGATAATCTGCTAATCACATCTAGCCCAGGAACATTAGAAAAACTCATCATTAAAATCCATCCTAATGATCCTGCATAAACACAAGTGAGTGGGGAAAAAGCTTATTATTCTATAAAATATGCTACAAATGTGGATAGAAAATGAAAGAATTTGTCAATCATTGCCTACATATTAGAGAGCTATTACAGATAGATGATGGATTGGGTACAAATGAATAGGTGGAGATCAGTAAACTGGATTCCTTTTGGAAAATTATGCATTGCTTTAAATAACTTCAACTATTTCCCAGAAACAAATGTTAATCATTGTAGAGGGATGGAACTCTGAAAAGTTGTATTTGAATCTAAGACAGCAGAGCAGTTAAGGCTAATTGCCTACTTAATCTGATATAATGGTTCTATAAGCATATACTTAGATGATATTGTGATGTGATGGCTCTCCTCACAATTGGCACCTGCTGAATGTGGTGAGATGAGGTAATCAGAGGCAAGGATTGGAGGGCTGAGGGAGAGGGTCAGAGTCACTCTGCCTCAGCACTCTGAGGAGAGAAGACTTCAGGTTCCAGACTCCAGAGTCCAGGATTCATCTTTGATTGCCATGTGGTAGTTTGCCTGCCTCCTTCACTTCTCCTCCTAAAGACCAAGGACTTTGACTACTCCTGATAATTTGACTGATCCTGAGGCCCTCCAGAGAGCTAGCCTGGACATTATAAATCATACTTCCAATGAAACTGCATGACTATGAGACATGGAACAACATAGCCTACAAAGAGGTAAGTTTCAGATCACAAAAAAGTAACACAGGAAACTTCTAGAAGCCAAGATGGCAGAGTAAGCAAGTAAATCACTGTGACTCTCCCATGTTTACCTCCAAACAACCATAAAATAGCATCCTGAAACAAATCCTGGAAGAGAAAAAGCAGCATAGAAGAGGGGATGGAACAATCTTTTAGCCCAAGAAATTTTGAATATCACTAAGAAAAGTCTGCTTTATTTAGTCATAAGGTAAACATAGTCCAGGAAAGGAAGTGTTTTTGTAAGCCAACATCAAGCCCTCTCTCTGCAAACAAACGAGAGAGCCTTATTCCCAGTGTGGTGGAACAGACAAACTCAATACCAGAAATCCTACCTGCCTCAGTATGGGCAAACTTCAGGTTCAAGAACCACCATGTGCTTCAGTGTAGTACTGGCAAAGAGGTAGACACCATCCTTATGGGTCTCCAAAGAAAACAGGCAGCTGCTAACACTAAGCATTGCTACATGCTTTGAAAACAGGCAACTCCGGAGGCTAGACCTTCATGTGCTTTAGCATAGCCATGGGCAAACAGGCAACTGCCTGAACTCCACATACTTCAGAGTAGCCCCAGGGAAACACAGAAACACCCCACTAGCCTCAACACAGAACAAACACCATAGTAGGACTCCGGATCTGGACTAGATAAACTGCCAGACTCCTATAGTCTCCAGAAGCCTCAGTCATTCATCAGCCTATTACCCTCAGGAAAGCACCAGGTAGGAGAGTTCCTCCACTGGCCTCAGAGTACCATCAGTGCAAGTTCAGGTAAATAGTGAGGGCTTACAGATCCTGGCAAAAGAAACCTGAAACAGTGACTCTTCAACCCCTTGAGCAAAGCTCAAATGTAAAAAAAAAAGGAGAAAAGGCCATAAATGAGCAAAAAACAACAACAAAAAGAATCTGACCATAGAAAATTATTATAGTGACAGGGAAGATCAAAATGTAAACTCACAAGAGGACAACAATGTCAAAATATGTTTGAACAAAACCCAAAATAAAAACAGGAAGTCATCTCAAGTCCAGAAATAATTCATGGAAGACTCGAGAAAAAGATTAAAAATCATATAAGAGAGATAGGAGAAAAAATTGGGGAAAGAAATTACAATTATGAAAGAGAATTATGAAAAAAAAACAGTTGACAGCTTGAAAAAAGAAAACAATTGTATAAAAAGCAGAACTAGCCAAATGGAAAAGAAATTCACTAAAGAAAAAAAAAAAAACCTCCTTAAAACATACAATTGACAAATGGAAAGGAAATACAAAACTGAGGAAAAAAAAACTCCTTAAGAATTGGGTAAGTTCAAACTAATGACTACATAGGACATCAAGGACAACATTTAAATAATGAAAAAAATAGAAAAAAATGTAAAATACTTTAGTGGAAAAACAATTGACCTAGAAAATAGAAATAGGAAAGCCAAATATCAGAATCATTGGATTATCTGAAAGACATAATATTTCAAGAAATTATCAAGGAAAACTGCCTTTATATTCTGAACCAGAGGACAAAATAACCATTGATTTAATCTACCAATAATCTTAGGAAAGAGATCCAAAAACAAAAACTCCAAAAAAATATTAACAATAAACATAAAATAACCATGTGCAAAAATATAACTGTCCTTTTTTTGTAACAAAATATTGGAAATTGAGGAGATCCTCATCAGTTAGAGAATAGCAGAACATGATGTTATATATGAATTTGATGGAATACTATTGTACAATAAGAAATGACAAATGGACAGACTTCAGAAAAACAAGGAAAGACTTGTATGAACTGAAGCCAAGAGAAATGAGTATATAATATTAGCATGTATACAGTATTAGCAACATTGTGTGATGATCAGTTAGGAATGATTCAGCTCTTATAAGCAACACATTGACCCAAAATAAGTACAAAAAACTCACAAAGGAAAATGTTATCCACATGTAGATAAAGAACTGATTATTTTGAATGCAGATTTAAACACACTTTTTCATTATTTTATTCATTTTGGTGCTTTTTGCCTTTTGATATGCTTCTTTTTTCATACCTTGAGTAATATGGAAATATGTCTTATTTGATAGCACATGTTTAACCTTTGTCATATTTCATGCCATTTTAAGAAGAGGGGAAGAAAGGAAGGGAAAGAAAAAGGTTGAACCCTAAATCTTGTAACAATTAATGGTAAAATTTTTCTTGACATGTAATTGAGAAAAAAATAGAATACTATTTTAAAAAAATACAATATAAAGACACATGGTAGTTTTAATAGGATTTTTGTTTTGCATTACCAATAGACAATTGTGCAGGAGAAGCATCATAAGGAATATCCACAGAAAGATGGATGACAAGAGCATTAGCTAAAGTAGCAAAGGATAAGAAAAAATGAATTGATTATGATCTAGCATGTCAAACATACACCAGTAGGCTGCATTGCTGCCAAAACACTCCAGCATGATGCCCAAATCAGATTAAGATGCAATTGCAAATTATTTGGCAAAATAAATAAAAGCACAATAGAACATAGATAATATTAATATATGGCTTTCTAAGCCAATTTGCAGTCTGCATTACTCCTTATATATTGTTTAGAAGTCCCTATTTCTATTTGAATATGACACCAGTAATTGCATCAAGAGGAGCTCCCATACTGATTATGTTCCAGATACTTGAAAATGAAATATAAAACATTTACTTACATGACTAGGGCAAGAAATCTCTTCAGGAATTAGGGAATTCATGTCAAGCAGAGGATAGATGACTATCTTCTGGAGCTGTCATGAAAAGTTATTTGTTAGGCATCAGGTAGGGGTTGGACCTTAATATACTGATGATCCATTTGGAAACTAAAATAATGAGATTTTATGAGCTAACAGTTTACATCACTGAACAGGCAGAAATTTTTTAGACTTTACAGATGACATTTCTATAGTATTTCAGTGGAAGGATTGTCTTTTGTAGACTGATTTTTGCAGTTTGCCAATTCAGCAGAAAGAATTTTATAAAGATTTGGAAACACTAAACTTATCCTACATCCACCTCTCATTTCTGAACATTATTTCTCCTTGAATACTGCAAAGATTGGCAGTTGCACTTCAAATCCTCAAAAGACTCAAAGGAGGATAAAGAATATACACACAACACACATATACTTTTATTTCTCATAATGCACCCCAAAAGAGTTTATAAGGGATCAGCTTGAGCTGCAGTAGCAAAAGAAAAGATTACAAAAACTGTGGGAAAAATGCTAAAAAGCTAATGTTGGCAAAAAAAATAGCCTGCAGAATAAACCTCTTGTTTTCCAGTGGTGGCTAGTTGCATTTGTGTAATAGAATTCATCCCAGGCTTATGCAAAAGCACCTTGATGGAAGAACTATGAATTAAAAAATCAACACTCATTTAAAAATGGTTGCCCAGCTCAGGACAGATCAAATGCCAGCTCCATGGAGAAGGAACACAGTCTTATTGACTTTTGTATCTTTCTACCCTCCATCAACCATCAAGTAGGCATATAATAAATATTTATTGAATATATTTCACTGATTCTTCCAACAAGAATTTTCTAAGTGCTTTTTACTTAGTATTATTTATATGTAAAACACTATCAGACTCTGAAGATTCATGAAATTGTTCCTATTTTTTAAAGTTAGATTTTATTTAAGAAATTAATATAGAACTGTCTTGGCCATGTCTCTTTCTTGCTATTTTTAACATATGCCACCTGTGCCATTCACGTCACCCTTCTGCAAAGGAAACTTGGACTTTGCTATCAGGAACCTTGGAAAAAAGGATTCCATATAATTTCTCTGACATTTACAGACTATTTAGAAATGATTTAGAAATAACCAGTACTATGTATCCATCTGGTTCTATCTTATGTATTGTCATTCCTCAATACAGTATACACTTCAAGTCAGTGATTGTCTTGTTTCCTTTTGTATACACCAGTTCTTAGTATACTGCCTAGAACATAGTGATACTTCCCCCTCCCATTTGTTCATGTTGTCAAAGAGATCTAGATAGTGAAAAAGTAAGTATCCCTGTTGAGTTCTGGAACAAAGTTCCAAGCATGATCCTTTACCACCTTCCCTGCAAGTCCAGTGTAGAAATTTATTAAGACTCATAAACTATCCCTTTGCATCTTTTGGTATTGTGAGAAGAAGGAAAAATAAGCTACTCAAAACCTAGAAGTGGCAGATAAATTGATAAGATAGCCATTATGGAGGTGGCAAATAGAACTCATTGTTTTACGTGTGAGTTCATCAATGTCATACTCTAGTTCAAAGGAAGTAAGGCACAAGAAATATCTAGGTATGTCCTTTCATTGGCAAAACATGTTGAGACTGCAGACTGAAGGCAATAATTGTTCCATTTCCTTCTCTTTTCCCCTCTATTTCTCCAAAGATAATTTCCATGAATGTCTTCCTTTGGAACAAACCCTTTGTTCCAATCCACAAGGAACATCTGCATTAGCCTTGTATTTGGTTCTTGAAATTTTGTTTATAATTTTGTGTTTTAAACATTTATTTTGTTTCAAGCCATCAAGTGTGATAAAGCTATTAATTACTTCATTTGCTGAAGTGTATTATTTTTCATATGCTGAGATGAAAGTGGCAATTGGGTGCACAGGAGAGGAGAGATATAGATTTAAAGTACAGTGTTTTGTAGAGTAAGAGCTCTGGAAAAGAATTGGAAAAGATATTTTTGATTTATTTTTATAATTTCTCACAGAATAAAAATAATATTATTTCTAGGGTTTCTCCAGCCAAATAAATAGGTGGACATTGGCTGTGTAGGCCAACATTGAGGTAGGCACACATCATTTTCTTTATACTAGTTTGAAAAGATATGACCAAGGAAGGGACAAGCAAATTGTTATTGGAAAAATCATGTAGAAGGCATGGGGCAATTTAGAAGAGAGGGAATAAGTGCTTATGTATTGTCAACTATGAACCAGGCACTGTGCCAAGTACTTTATAAATATTATCTTATGTGATGCTTACAATAACACTGAGGAGGTATGTCCATAATAAGCCCCATTTTACATTTCAGGAAACTGAGGCAAAGAATTGATTGACTTGCCCAGGGTCACAGAGCTAGTGAGTTACTGAGGCTGTATTTGAAGTCATGTCTTCTAGATTCCAGGTCTAGTGTTCTATACACTGGTTCATAAATAAATAAATAAATACATACATACATACATACATACATACATAAATACATAAATAAATAAATAAAATTGTGTTATGTGTCTAGTGGAGGGAATAGTGACTTGATACCTTTCTACTTGCTTACCAGCTAATACTTAATAGCACCACTGTTACATAAATGTATACAGATAAATAAATATAAAATATGTACCAAGTAAATACACATTTTGGGATAGAATTGTTGTGATCAAAAAGTAACATCAGGACAAGTTTTAGATATGTGATAGAATCAGAATTGTGTCTGTATGGGATCCAGGGATTTCAAAAGGTTAGGGTTGAAGTAAGAAACCATTACAAGGATAGAGTTCATGCAAAGAAGAGAGAGAGAGAGAGAGAGAGAGAGAGAGAGAGAGAGAGAGAGAGAGAGAGAGAGAGAGAGAGAGAGAGAGAGAGAGAGAGAGAGAGAGAGAGAGAGAGAGAGAGAGATTGCATATCATCAGTAAATAGTAGGTTAGTTTGATTGGAATTGTACAGTGTGTACTTTTATTTGAATTGTATTTCCTAACTCCAGGAAATTGGACTTGAGGAAATGGAGATTAAAATAATTATACTTCCACTTTTTGAATTATTATGCTTGGCAATGACTTAGCACTGCGCATCATATTAAATATTACACTTAAATGGTGAGTAATTATTTAGAATGCTGAGTCAGGGGTCAGTAGTCCTGGGTTTGAATCCAAGTTTCTATCACTTATAAAGTGAAATCAGCTTAGGGTCTGGCTGTTTTTTCCTTCATCCCCAAATGAAGGGTATTGTGATACAGGAGCCACCTGCTAGTGGCTGCTGAAAGTCTAATTCAGACTTGTAGAATGGATCACTTCGTGAGAGGATAAGGAGAACTAGAGGCCATTGCATTCTCTGACCTGTCTTCTCTTCCCTCCAATTTATTTCATTCCAATCCACAAGGAACATCTGCATTAGTAAAGGCTGCTTTGCAACTCCTTAAGTGTTATGATCCACAGCTGTGGAGGCTCTGGGAGAATTGAGCTGCCCCTTCACATAGGCATTATCCTTAACAGAAGGACATTAATGAGGTAAGTGTTCCTTAACCGTTTTTTGTTACAAGAAAAAATTTTTACAACAAAAAAGTGTGTTGTGAATCCTAATGGAAATTTAATAGCTCATTATATTTGCTTAGTTTTATTCATTAAATGCTTATAACTACAATGATTTTTTTTGCCACCAAAATATCCAAATTAATTTTCACATTATAAAATTATAATTTTATTGTATGAAATTTTATTCTCTCTTAAATGAAAACTTTAAAATTCTAATCATAAAACAATTGCAAATATTTTATATGAAACATTTTATAAGAATGAATAAAGAATTCAACAAAACCTCATATGCTCACTATTATTTCTAAGATTTTATATTGAATGTGTTTATTTTACAATTTTTTTATTAAAAACAGCATCTTTTATGAAATCAATTAAAACTAAAGATTTTTAACATAATAATCATATGTAAAGTTAATTTCAATGTTGGTATTACATATCTATTTTAACAAAGTTACACAATATTTGGTCCCATAAAAGAAAAAAAAATAGTCTTGAATCATCTGGTTCTGCAATGAGTTTATTTCTGCACATAGGAGAATAAGGTGAAAATACTTGCTTACGGAAATATGTATTAGGAATGTCAGGAGGATTTTAACATCTCTCTTGCTGAAAGATGTAAATTTGCTTTTTATTTATTCATTTATTCAATTATTCAATTATTTATTTATTTATTTATTTATTTATTTATTTATTTATTTATTTATTTATTTATTTATTTATTTAATTTATGGTAATACAATTAAGGTCATGAAATTTGTTTAGGATCACATACCTACAAAGTGTCAAGTGTCTAAGGGCATAAATTTACTTTAAAAAAATGTTTCCACTTATTTAACCAGTTGAAAATGAATAATTAGTTATATAAATTTTTACTTTCCGACTAATGATAAAAACTGTATTAAATGATAACTGTATTTAAAATATGATCACATAGAGTGCTTTCAAAAGTAGTCTTTATATATAAACTAACTTTGGTAAAGAAAGAATTGTTTTGCATATTAGTTTCTTTTCTTCTACTACTGGCAAAAGATGTATACTCTCACAAAAACGCCATTGAAGACTAACAAGTCTTACCAAACAGTTAGAATCTACCAGATAGAAGAATAGTTATTTTTGTTCATCCTTTGACATCAAAAGATCATGTCTTGACTAACAGGGAAGAATAGTAACTTAAGTGAGGTTAAGTTTAAATCAGAAGAGAATTTTAATATTCCAAGGAGAGACCATATAAAGTTAGTTTTTGTGAAGCATTTATAAAGTTCACTGATGGTTTCTAGATGGTGTATAATGCATATGCCTAGTGATAATAATGTTTCAAATAGTGCAACAAGTTTGATCATATGTTTACACAAATGGTAAGATATGATTACAAGATAACTAGCCTAGGGTAATTATAGAGCTACTCTAGTGTGTTTGTAACAATGTAAACTTTGGAAATCAGTTTGGTCTCCACTGTTTAAATCTTATGGAAGTTTGGAAACAATTTGATGACAGATTGAAAAAAAAAACTGCAAAAGCATACTTATTCAGGTCAAAATTTCAAGTTTTCTTTGAATGAGCACCAAAATGTTTTAGACACAATTATAGTTTTGAATAGATACAGATGAGCCTATAATGTTTAAAATGTGCAGATACTTGGCATCAAGGAGAAATATATTTGTAATGCAACTCAGCAATTAATTATTGCTTAATGCAATTACTTTGGATTATTGTTATGAGCCATTCAATAAGAATCATTCTACCATATAAATTCTGATATCCATTTGTTCTCTAAATTTCTGAAACAGTGAAACACTTTGTTTAAAATATAATAATCAGGAATCTATTATTTCCATAGATTCATACTCATTAAATACTAAGTTAAAAATGTAAAATACTAATATTTGTTAAGGAACTTTTATCAATTTGGTTGGCTACTCCATTACTACTTTTACATCATTTTGGAAGGATGTTTGTGGTGGAGCCTTCTAGTTGTTCATCTTTGGCCATCTGAAAGAGGGACTTCGAATCAGAAAGTCTTTGGTTTAAATGTTACCTCCGGCAAACATCTAATTATCTATCTACTAAATAATAATAAACATTGTATAAAATGAAACATATCCTTGAAGCACAATGGCATAAGTGGCTTTGTTTTTAAATAATGTTTTTTATATGAATTTGCAGAGATAGAATCTTTGTAATTCTGTTTTCTGGCACAATGGCTAAAATACAGGAAGTACTTGACAAATACTTATTGATTTTTCCACAGCTTAGGTTTGACTCTATTTCCCATTTACTCAATGAGCTCCAGGAGCTCTCCAATACCCAGGATTATATGTAACTCCTATATTGTCACTTAAAGTTTTTTTTTTATAACCTGATTGCTTCCTATTTCTCCAGTATTCTCACACTGTCTTTTTCTACTTTATGGTATAATGGCATTAACCTTATTTTTGATCTTACAACACCAAATTCTATCTCTAACTTTATATTTTTGTACTCACAGAGGAATTGAGTTATTCTGAAATGTTTTCCTCATCCACTCCAAACTGACAGTTTTCCTGACTTACTTCAATACTCATTGCAGTTTTCAACTTTTGAAGGAATTCTCTCCTTACTTTAACCTCAATTCCCATGGGCTAGGGAAAGAGTTCTTAACTTTTTATGTGAGTTTTTTATATACTATATTGCTTATCCAGAACCTTTCTTAATTATCTAAAACAATTAATAACTAAAAGAAATGCTAAATTTTAATAAAAGTTAGTTAAAAGATATAAGATGATTTAGATATAGATTTTTTTTGCCTATTAAAGTTCATGGACCTGTTTAAATCAACCCAAGAACCACTGAAACTTGTGCCAGTGCCTTTTTCTCTCAAATTATCTTGCATATACAACTGTATATAATTTACATATACCTATTTACATATTTTCCCCCAATTTAAATAATAATTGTTGGTATTTATACAACACTTTTATTTTATTCAATCTTCAAAATAACCTTGGGAGATAGGCAATTTTATTAGTTTTATTTTATAGATGAGAAAAATGATGCTGAGGGATATTAAGTAATTTGCTTAGAGTCATGCAGCTAATAAGTATCTGAGCCTGGATTTAAATATGGATTTCTCTGATTCCTGGCCCATCATGCTTTCTAGCTTCCTAGGCAACTACTCCTTGAGGACAGAGACTGGTTTTGCCTCAATTTCATTCCCAGTGCATTCTGGCTTAATATGCTTTTTTGATGGGTGTTGAGAAATGGGAAACATATGTGTTTAGGCTGTTTATAGGACTTTGCAAATAGAGGATTGTGCTTGGCTGAGAGGTATGTCCCCCAGCACAGTATGGACAGTGTTCTCATAATTGAATATAATCATGTTGACAAAAAAGGCACTGTGTGGGTCATTCTTAATTATCAGCAGATGTTTGCAACAATGACATCTCACCCTTGAAAGACCTAACCAGCCTTTGTTTCATCAGGGGATGCATCGTTAATGCAGTCTGGACATGTAAGAATCTTTGTTAATAACAGCTCCCATTCACAAACTCACAAAGTGCCTTCTTTACAACATCCCCCTGAAGCTGGCAGGACTAGGGTTATTCTCTCCATTTTACAGATGTGAAAATTGACTCTTATGGAAGTGAGGAAGCTAGACTGTGGTCACATGTTTTGTAAGAGGTAGGACTTTGAATTTAAGTCAATTAATCAATCAACAAACATTAATTAAGGGATACACCTTATGCTCCATGGATAACAAAAGAAACAACAAAGATATATGTTTAATAGTTTACATTCTAATGGGAGAGTTAATTATATGTAAAAATGTTTTTATATATAGAATAAAAACAAAATAAGGTGATAAAGTACTAAAATTGGAAATATTAGGAAAGGTGACATGTTGAAGGATCTGCAGAGATCTGTCTTTGGTAATAAAGGAATTCAAAGAAAGAGCTCTGTGAGAAACGGAATGAATTATAGGGGCCAATACAAAGATCTGGAGATGGTAGAAAGAGATCTAAATGCGAAGGACAGAAAAATAGCCTATCTAGGAAGTGAATGCTTAGAAAAAGTGATGGAATTGGCAAGAGGTAAGGACTAGATTTTAAAGGTTTTCAAAAGCTAAGCAGAGGAGTTTGTATTTTATACTAGAGACAATATGGATGAATTAGTCTTGTTGAATGAATGAATGAAGCATTTATTAAATACTCACTATGTGCAAAACATTCTGGTAAGCAATGGAAATGCAAATAGAAAAGGAAGACAGTCTTATTTGTATTGTTCAGTATTTTCATTTGTGCTAGCATTTTGTGATGCCATTTGGAATTTCCTTGCCAATGATACTGGAGTGATTTGCTATTTCTTTCTCCCATTCATTTTTATAGATGAAGAAACTGAGACAAACAGCTTTAAGTGACTTGCCTAGGGATACATTACTAGTAATTTCTGAGGCCAGATTTTAACTCAAATTTTTCTGACCCCAGACCTTGGAATTTTATCTACTCTACCAGCTAGCTGCCCTTTCTCGTTGTTGTAGTGTTCATAAAAAATTTCAATTGCAAGTCAAATAGAAAGGTCTCAAAAGTCCTTAGGGTACAGACGTTAATGCCTTTTCCTAGTGCATTTTTATTGAAAAGTTATGTTTTTCAACACCAATGATGGTCAATTGATGGCCAAAAATGTCTTTTCTGTCTCTTCAGTAACCTGCAGGAACAACTGCCAGGTTTCATTGCCACAGAGTTTGCTTCCTGGGATTATTACCATGAACATTGTCCTGGTAGCACACTTGGCATAATGCCTAGCACATATTAGAAGCTTAATACATTTTTCTTGACCAATGGAAGTACTGTTATTCCCAAAGATCTTAATTCCAAGGCCCTGAACTATCCATCAGGGTCTGAGAAGGGGAATATTATAGTCTGTGCTTTATGTAAAATTCATGTTTGCAAATGTGTGAAGGATGGATTCCAGTGAGAAGGGACTTCATATAAGAATATTAATTAGGAGGCCATTTAAATCTCTCAGGTAAGAATTGATTAGAGATTAAACTAAGATGATAGCTGCATGAGGAGAAAGGAATCAAATGCAAGATTTTAAAGAGGATTTCCTGATTTCAAGGCCTGTGTTTTTATCTTTCACATGTCATTGCCTTTCCTGTTAACCTTGTCTATGGAGATAGACTTTGGGAAAATAATTTCCTTCCCACTGAATGAAATGAGGTGAGATCTTTCAAGACAGTTGTGAAAATCTAGTAAGGCTTCATCTACTTCAGAGTTTGAGTAGACCTGAAGGACTTTGAGGATTGAGTCAAGGGCATAATTGCCCTTTTCCTGCTATCCTCCCATGACACAATTTCCTCCCTATTTCATTCAAATATCGGCAACTCTGTACTTATTGATCAAGTTCAATTTCATGGGTAGATATCTCCTTTAGAATGTGAGTCTCTCAGCCAATGAGGATGAGAGACAGTGGTGGAAGGAGGTATTTGCATTAGGGATTAAAGGTGCTGATCCTGCCCACAGGAGGTGCTTCCTCTCTTCAATTGTCTGCTCCGGGGGTGGGACGCCCTTCTCTTGAGAATGTACAATAAACTATGTTTTATTCTAGAGATCTCTCCAGCGTTTTTTATTAAATGGTGTTCCCTCACCATTTCCGTACCACACACCATGATTAGGAGGAATCACCATTTTATATATTTGTTTATTTTATGGATTACCAGAAAGGAATTACAAATTGGTTGATTGAATACAGAATTATAGTGATATGCATAGGATGATGAAAAGAAAAACCCAGAGAAAGGGTGCCAGAGATATGGAATTATATAGCAATATAGTATGAGAAAATAAGGATGAATTTTGATCCACAGAATTTGAGGAACACTCACATCAATGAGATATTGGACCCAAAGGGCATTGGGATGCTTATAACAATGAGATATTGACCCAAAAGGCATCCCACTACAGAAAAAACCCCTGAATTTGGAGTCAAGAACCTGGCTCTGAATTTTGGCTTTGCTTCTTATTACTCAAGATATCTGAGCAGCTAAGTGGTGAAGTGAACAAAGTACTTGTACTGGAGAGAGAAGGACCTGAGTTCAAATGCAGCCCCAGATACTACTAGCTGTGTGATACCAGGTAAGTCAGTCAAGTCCTGTTTGCCAAAAAAGAAAAGCCCCTCCTGGATTACTGGCTTGTCATGGTACAGGAACATGCATTACTCAATGAAACTATGCACTATGGTATGTAAGACTATATCAAGATGGAGAGTTCATAGTGAAGAACTCTGACAAAAAAAATAAATAAATAAAAGATGATCTCCTAGAGAAGAAAAAAAGTAAACAACCACAGCATCTTTGCAAAGAAAACCTAAGGAAAAAATAGTCTGTGCGTTCAAGAAGAATTGTACATAACTGAATGGCTGAACAATGACAACTCAAAGAATCCCAGACCAGTCAATTGATTTCTTTGGGTATCAGTTTTTCATTTGCTAAACAAGAGAACTGAATTACTTATTAGTAGGCCTCTATATTTTCATCTAACTCTAAACTTATGATCCCAAATCCTACTGAGATAATGAAGGGTAATGAAGGGGGGCATCATGTGAAAATCCCATTTCTTTTTAAAAGTTGGAGCAGAGATCATTATCTAGATATATTTTCAATAACAAAAGGGATGGTGGAACCTCCGCCCTATGATCAAATCCTCCCCTGAGTATGTTTCTTTTTGTGTCATGTCTATGAACTACAATCTTATTGCCTTTTAATCTTTCCAAAGAGCATAATGTTCAAATCTATGTTTCTTAAAACAATGGCATTAGTCACCAGGGAGCCAGAGTCAGCTGTGAGCACTTACCCTGAAATATTAACAGATGAAGTTTCCTAAAGATAGGAAAAGACTTAGTTTTATAATTTATCTAATACAATTCCCAACCTTCATATTCTCAATCTAGCTAATTAATGTGGGGCAGAATCAAATTTGAAGAGGTAGGAATTTTTTTACATGGAAGTGATTCTTCTCTCTCCTCCTTCCCCACTTTTTTCTTGTGTATCAGAGCACAACTTGTTGCTCATTATTAATGTGCTATATTTTTTCAGTTAGTCTTTATTGAAGGCAACTCATTTTCAAATATTTCTATGTTGGAGAAATAATGAAGTTATGTAGATTTTTATTTTTCATAGGCTATGTCATGTGAACATAGGCACAGTCCAGTGAAAATTTTTTTAAAAATCAAATAGTTTTGTTTCATTTCATAAGATTATAGATGTAGAGCTGGAAGAGTTCTCATTAGCCATAAGTTTCAACCCTCTCACTTCACAGATGAAGAAATGGAGTCCCAGAGTGGTTAATGTGACTTACCCAATATCACATAGCTAAGTCACTAATCTTTGCATTTTACTATTGCCTGTTTTTTAAAAAAAGTCTACAAGCAAAAATTGGCTTTACTTTTAAAAACAAACAAACCAATCAACCCTGGATTTACTAGTTTCTCTGACATTAGCAGGTAGAATTTAGGCTCATCCTAAGAGATGTATAAGTGGAAATGTCTGGCTGCCATTTTCTCTTCTCTGATCTGTTGGGTAGTTGAATTGATCAAATCAACAAGTTTTTCAGTCTTTCGTAATTAAATTGTTGGGGTGAGGATACCCTAATAGTGATGGGGGTCCCCAGGCCAGTGTCACAAGTTTTGCAAAATAATTCATAGTCCCAGTCTGCAAGTGAGGTTTTTTTGCAAAAATGGGTTTATTTCACTGAGAAACTACTTCTTTCCATGGGCCTATTTCTGATTAGAAAGATAGCCAAGTTTGGGGTACAGAGTTTTAATTTTTATTTAGTTGTCTATGCTTTGGGGCTAGGGAACAATTAGGGGCTAATTTCCAAATTAGTGTTTGTGTTTTGGGTGGTGACCCAGACCAAAATGATTCCCAGATCAATTGGAGGTAGGAGTTTGCTGTAGGAACCAGGTAGTTTTCCAGAGCCAGGAGGAATTGAGATTTAGACTTTATCCAACCCATGCCCACCTCCCAAAAGATCAGAGGGACACAGTTCTATTATATCAAAATGTTCCATGGTATAACTCTTGTGAGTATACTATCCGCTGTCTGAAATCTTAAAATTCACTGTTTTGTCTGAATAATTTTGCCCCTAACAGTCACAAGTATAACAACAATCACAACCACCACAACAACAATCATCGTTTTGTGGACAATTGTGAGTTAAATCTTAGGAATTTCACTAAACTGGTACCTGGATAACAAACATTGTCCATTGAGCACATTCAAAGACAAATCTGGAGTGGTAATCTTATTATCCATTGGAATAGCTTTTGGGAGTACAGTACAATATCAGTGTTATATTCAATCAATCCCCATTATTCTTTGGTGCTAACTACGACCAATCATTAGGTACAAGGTACCATGCACTAGGTACAAATGGATATTAAAGCATTAGGGAAGGATTTTAATGAAGGATCCTATGTTACAATATCCTGCTCTCCTTTATTTCCATGATCTGTGGTCCCAACCTTTCATTGGTAGGTCATGTACTTGGAGTGATTTCCCTAGTAATGGGGGAAGGTTTGCACCAAATTATCCACACTTCATTGCTCAATCCATGTTGTGACAAATGGCACATATTTATAAGACAGCTGGTTGAGATTAGACAGAGAGGTTGTGACTGGGTAAGACCCATGTAGAACCCAAATGTCTGACTTTAGCCTCATTAGAGCCAGAGACAGATAGGCAGAAAGGAAACAGAGGTGAAGAGAGAAATATACACACACTTATACATGCAGAGAAGGGAAAGTTGCCTTGGATGGCAGGATTCAATTCAAATATGGCTATATAGTGACAGATTTTATTCAGTATTGACCTGAATGTCAATGGGTCTAACTGTTGAAATGGAAATCAGGTTGCCCCAGGGAACTAGAGCTTAAGAAAAAAAAAAAAAATCAATGCTTGTATTTTGCTAATGGGCCTATACAAGGAAGGATGTGAAAGGGGGCCAATATGGGTCTGGGAAGGTAAAAATTGAGAGAACAGATTTAAAGGGACAACCTTGTCAATGTTTCTATTTTCTAGGAAATTGAAGTTAAAAATAAAACAGCTTAGTCTCTGGAAAGATTTGACACTGATTAGAAATGATCTTCCCATTTTCAATACTGAAAATAAAAAATACAAAGCTATCCTTCTTGGAGGTGATTGGATGCCTTCTGTCTTTGGCAGCATCTTATGAAGCTGACTCAAGATTTCATCCTTCACCTCGTTTGCTGAGCAGGACAAAGGTGCTCATCATAAAAGAATGAATTTTTTTTTTCATATGGAAAGTGAGCCCAGACACTCACTCTTGTCACAGTTATTGTCTCTAAGAATCTGTGTCAACCAGAGACATAATTAGGAATGTTTTCATTACTAGCAGAATGTTTGGGGTGGAGGAGAGGGCAGATAGCTCAAGAGACAGCTTAGATTGGTTCCAGTTTTACCCTTAGGGAGAACAGATAAACCTCATTCTTATAAGGATGGGGAAGGAGAACCCTTTGAGAAGGACAGTAGGGTAATTCAATACTACCTGAGAAATGAAGATAGTGGTTGCTGTGGAAACATGCTTCCTCTCACACACCCTAATATATTGACAGTCTGAAACAAAGCTTCCTATACCCATGCTATTTATGGTGCTGCTGATGAGGGGAGCCTGAAACTGAAGGAGGGACCCCAAAACAGTCAGAAAACTCTTTTAAGGAGAAATTCTCCTTGAACCCTGCCTCTGAGACCCAAGTGGTTCATCTTGGTGGGAGTAGTTGAAGTAATCTCATTTAGCTGGTCATCTAAATGTCTATTGACCCCTATTGTTTACTTAAAATCACTCCTAGTAAGTGGTCTCGTCTAGGTCTGGGCGCAATGATAGCATTGAGGGAATCTCATTTGATTGAAACTTTTATCCCAGATTTCCTTATAAAAATGGCAACTTGGGGCTCAGTCCTTGCAGAGGACCTAATATGCCATGCCAAGGAAACTCTCCCTGGCAAAGCTGCAAACCTCTGCCTGCTGAAATGATATTCTCTTTCAGCATTACCCTCTCTTTGTCCTCATTTATTTCCCTAACCAGACTTTATACCTCTCTGTTGGGATTTCTCTACTAGAAACTTTACTTCTCTGCTGGGACCTTGCCACTGAGGAATTCAGTCTTTCTATTCATGCACAGCAAAGGCTGACTTCCCAATGCCAATAATAAAATTCTTTTTATCAGTCTAGCTTTTCGGGTTTGTAAATTCCTTTACAAAAACCCTCTGTGCCACCAGAAGGGAGTTCCCACAATTCCCTATCCTGCATCAAATCCAAAGGGGATTGAGGGGAGCCATACCCCTTCATTTGGTTCCCTGAACCCCAAACCTGCCACTAGCCTTATCATTTAACTCCCTGATCACCAGGAACCCTAATCTCATCATTTGGTTCCTTAACCGGGAACTGCAAAATCTAGACTTCATCACTACCACAGACTGTTGAGGCCAGAAATCCATTTTGAGTGAAAGCCCTTGACCAGAACCTTGAAGAAGTAGTTTTATGGTGAGGATATGAGATTGTAAATAAAATAAAAATTACCCTGCTTACTCATACCAGACCCCTAACTCTAACAACTCTGTGTGGGGTTCTCTTCATTTTTTGTCATATGGTAGGTGGAGGTGTTCTTTCTGTTGCTACCACAAATCCTTTCTTGGAACTAGTAAACTTCCATTCTGCAAGACCTCCTGGCCTAAATAGCAACCAATTAGTAACTATTTATTAATTGCCAACTATAATCAGGCACTATGCTAAATTCTGAGATATGAAAGCAATAAAAAGTCCCTGACTTCAAGAAGCTTACATTTTTTTGAAGGAAGCAACATGTAATATGTGGTGAATAAATACATAAGCAGAAGATTATTTTTAGGCGGAAGATACCAGCAGCAAAACTGATCTTTGAAAGACACTAAAGATAGTGTCTTTAGTGACTGAAAAGGGAGTAAATGCATTCCAGGCTCAGGAAATGCTTCAAAGACACAGAGATGAGATATGGAATGCTGGATATTTAAACTCCTTCTCCCCCTTCCCCCTGCAGTTTATTGGAGAAAAGGTTTAGTTTGCACACATTTTCAGACTGTGGAAATCTTACTTTCAATTGGATCTTGTCTGGTCTTATAGTGCCACTTTTAGACTGAAGAGTTGTCTTTGTGATTTTGTCTGTAATAAATCTGTGCTGCATCCCAGTACTTGGTGTTTATTGTGTTATTCTTCTATACAATAATTATTGATCTCTGATCAAATTTCCCATAGCAACAACAGATATAATTCAGCTGTCACTAACTGTGAGGTCCTTCCAGAAGCACAGGCTGTCCCCAGGGATGATAAAAGCAGATGGTATAAAGGAGAATGATGAGAAGAGAACAATCTCAAACTAGTCATTGTAATTCAATTTAATTCAAAACATTTATTAATCCTCTACTGTGTGTCAAGGCAGCTAGGTAGCTCAGTTGATGGAGGGCTAGACTGGAGTCAAAAAGATGAGTTCAAATTTGGCTTCACAAAATAATTGTATAAGTATATATAGATATATTACATATATTTATCTATATCTATATCAAGATATATATATATATATATATATATATATATATATATATATATATATATATATATATATATATATATGATTTAACATGCAATTTAAAATGTTTAGCATATATTGGATTGGATTACCATCTAGAGAAGGGGGTGGAGTGAAGGAGGGGAAAAATTGGAACACAAGATTTTGCAAGAGTCAATCTTGAAAAATTATCCATGCATATGTTTTGAAAATAAAAATAAAAAACTTTAATTAAAAAAAATTGACTTCAACTACTTATTAACTCTTTGACCCTGGGCAAACTACTTAATCTCTGTTTGCCTCAGTTCTTCATTTTTAACATGAGGCAGAGAAGAAAAAGGCAAACTATTCTAGTATCTTTGTCAAGAAAACCCCAACTGAGGTCACAAAAACATGCTGAAACAACTGAGGAACAATCACAACTATGTGTCAAGCACTGTGTTAAGCATTTAGGGTTATGAATAAGAAAAAGAGACATTTCTGGTCCTCAGAGAATTTTCTATCTAATAGAAGGAAGAGAACATATAGAAAGAGGCTGAAAAGGCAGGAGACCAACCATGGAGATATGTTCCATAGAGTGGAAACCAAGGAAAGCTGCTGATGGAGTTAACCTTCACCCCCAAACCCCAAACCTCATTCTAAGTCCTCAATGACTTAGACTTCCTTCAAGCCCCTGCTTATAAATCCCAGATTTCTACTCTTAATGCACTGTCTCAGATGTTGTCTTATGGCTTTCTCCATAAAGCTTCTGCTTTAAACATAACTCTACCTCTATGTATCTAGGGAAATGGAGCTTGATTTGTTCAGGTACCACAGACTGAAGCTGCTTGTTGGCTCAATTAATAAGGTGTCAAAACTTTTCCTCACTAATATGGAAATATGTTTTGCATGACTTCATAGGTATGCATAATTGATATATATATTTCTTGTCTACTAAAGGAAGGAGAAAATTTGAAACTCAAAGTTAAAAAAAAACAAGGGATGCTAACATTTTTATTGTTATTGGGAAATACTTTAAAGTAAAAATATGTTTTTAAAAAGACCCCATAAATTTCCCTTATCACATATACATTCAACTGATGATCTTGGCTCATATTTCACCGAGAATGTTGAGGTGATAAACAATCAAATTCCTCAATTTCCTTATCCAAACAACAAAACTTCTAGTTTTACCTCTGATTCTTTTTTCTATTTTCCTCAGAGAAAAAAAGTAATTATTTCTTCATTTTATTTTTCATCCTTCCTTTCCTCTCTCTTGCCTTTACCTCTGTCAAGAGCCTGGACTATTTAACCATTTCCTCTGTCTTTGGCAGTCCAATTATTGACTACAATTTATCTATTAAGAAATATATTCAGATTGAAACTATTTCCACTCATATGAAAGAGTGTTCCAAATCACTACTGATCAGAGAAATGCAAATTAAGACAACTCTGAGATACCACTACACACCTGTCAGATTGGCTAAGATGACAGGAACAAATGATGATGAATGTTGGAGGGGATGTGGGAAAACTGGGACACTGATACATTGTTCGTGGAGTTGTGAAAGAATCCAGCCATTCTGGAGAGCAATTTGGAACTATGCCCAAAAAGTTGTCAAACTGTGCATACCCTTTGACCCAGCATTGCTGTTATTGGGATTATATCCCAAAGAAATACTAAAGAGTGGAAAGGGACCTGTATGTGCCAAAATGTTTGTGGCAGCTCTTTTTGTTGTAGCTAGAAACTGGAAGTTGAATGGATATCCATCAATTGGAGAATGGTTGGGTAAATTGTGGTATATGAAGGTTATGGAATATTATTGCTCGGTAAGAAATGAGCAGCAGGAGGAATACAGAGAGGCTTGGAGAGACTTAAATCAACTGTTGCTGAGTGAAATGAGCAGAACCAGAAGATCACTGTACACTTCAACAACAACACTGTATGAGGATGTATTCTGATGGAAGTGGAAATCTTCAACATAAAGAAGATCCAACTCACTTCCAGTTGATCAATGATGGACAGAAATAACTACACCCAGAGAAGGAACACTGGGAAGCGAATGTAAATTGTTAGCATTACTGTCTATCTACCCAGGTTACTTATACCTTCGGAAGCTCATAATTAATGTGCAACAATAAAATGGTATTTACACACATATATTGTATCTAGGTTATATTGTAACACATGTAAAATGTATGGGATTACCTGCCATCGGGGGGAGGGAGTGGAGGGAGGGAGGGGATAATTTGAAAAAATGAATAAAAAAAATAATAAAAATTAAAAAAAAACAAATATATTCAGGTCTCCTCAATCCTAAAATAATTAAATTAATTTAAAAAAATCCATCACAAGGTAGCATGGTTTGGTTGAAAGTACATTGATTCTAGAGTGGAGTCATAGGATATTTAATACCTGTGTAACCTTGGAAAAGACACATTCTTTCTGGGATAGTTTTCTTGTTGGTAAAATTACTGCGTTAAAGTAAATAGCCTGTGAGGTCTCTCTTTGCTCTAACTCTATACACTTTAACTGTGCCCTCCATTTTCTCAATTTGTCACATTGTTTTTCCTTTCTTTTTCATCATGAGGTTTCTTAAAATAATTCTCTATGTAGGATCATACATTTTGAACTGGAAATTACTGTAAATGTAATAAGATACTAGCATCATTTTATGGTTTAGGAAACTGAACTACAGCATCATACATCTAGTGTCTGAGGTAGCTTTGGAACTCAGACCTTCCTGACTTCAGTACTCTATCTATTATGCCATCTAGATGCATGTATTTTCTTTTTCTTCTTTCTTACCATATACTCATTGCTCAGAACTCTCCAAGTCAGATCCCACTTTCCTGAAATTTCATCAATGAATCCCCTAATAAATCTGTATTTCTGGTATCAGAGAAAGCTTCTGTTTGTTGCCAAATGCCAAGACTTTTTGTCCTATTCCTTCTGGGAGCGATTGCCATTGATGATAAAACCCTTGGTTTTTATGACTTCAAAGTACTCCAAGAAAGAGAAAGAAAAAAAAGAACACCAAAATAGCAGTTCTGAATAAATATCACTATCAGTAATAAGTTAGAGATAAAGGAAGTGGGATTTTTGTGGGTCAGGGTTAGAAAGTTGCCTCTACTAGTGCAAGTTTTTTTGAGAGAGAGAGAGAGAGAGAGAGAGAGAGAGAGAGAGAGAGAGAGAGAGAGAGAGAGAGAGAGAGAGAGAGAAAAGAAGAAGAAGAAGAAGAAGAAGAAGAAGAAGAAGAAGAAGAAGAAGAAGAAGAAGAAGAAGACGAAGAAGACGAAGAAGAAGAAGAAGAAGAAGAAGAAGAAGAAGAAGAAGAAGAAGAAGAAGAAGAAGAAGAAGAAGAAGAAGAAGAAGAAGAAGAAGAAGACGAAGAAGAAGAAGAAGAAGAAGAAGGGAGGAGGAGAAAGGAAGGAGAGAGGGAGGGAGGGGGGAAGAGAATATACATATATGTCAATCCATGCAACAATTTTTATGGCACTATAAGTCTCAATCCTGGGGAGAGAGCAAAAAAAAAAAAGTAGGAGTTCATAGAATTTCAAGCTGGCAGAAATATTAGCTAACATTTAATTCATATAATCCATTGTATGACATGGGGGAAACAGAAGGAACTAGGGAACAACTGTGGTTTGGAGATGGTTGAATTTGAAGTGTCAGGATGACTTCTGAGTGGAAATAACAACATTAAAAGATGAGGAGAGGAGATAGGTGGGCTGGCAGAAGGATGATGAAATCTACTGATTTATTGCTTCAGTGGGGATGGAAAACAATTTTTGGTCCAGATCAGCTGGCTTGCTGGTCCACTCTGTGAAGTAGAACCAAGCCTGATCAAGGATGTTTATTTAGCATGCAGATGGGACCTCATTATCTCCAGTCTGCATTCCCATCATGCGTGCCTTCCTCTGGGATAGCTTTACTTCCTTTTTCTCCCTTTTGCATTTCAGAAACCTGGTTTTCTTGTCTTTTCTATAATCTGTTTGTTAGAGCTCAAGATCTAACTGTCTGCTTGAGGTGGTGTTTTTTTTTTTTCTTTTTAATTATCTACTAAAGAAAAGTACTTTGTAATCTTAAACCACATCCTTGTCATGATAATAGCCCCAGGGTTTTCAGCACAAATACTGCCACTGGGGTTCAGTTATATCTCCATCTTTGATGGTGAGCAGAGGGACCTCTTCTTGTTTTTGATTTTCAAATTGGAACCTCATGAAAATGATCAGCATCTAGTGGCCTGTAGGAATGGAACCATGGGGATCTGCTTCAGTACTTCTTTTTAAAGTTTTCATACTGAATTCCTATCAAACCCAAGCTGCCTTCATTTATTTTTGTTTTCTGGACCAAAGGCATCTTAGTAACCTGCTTGTCAGTTTTGTGATTCTTTTCCTATCCTAAATGGGGAGTGACAGCCCAAAGGGGAGGGAGGGAAAACCATTGTTTCAACAGAGAAACATAACAGGGCCTTTTCTCAATGTTTTCCTGATGGTCCATCACACAGAGATGATAACACAAAGGGGTCTGAGCAATCTTATATGTCAGCTCTTTTTGCACAACTCATACTTTGGGGATTATTCTAAATAGGATCAAAGAGAAAGAGGGGGAAACTTTTAAGCTTGGAAAAATGGTTATGAGCAGACTTGATAGCTTCACTAAAAAATGTCTAATGAGGAAAAAAAAAGTCCCTTTAACCTCTATAGTTAATCTATTTTGAGGGAGCTATTATCACAATGTTACAGATGGGAAAATTGAGACATGGGATACTTCAATGAGATTCTTCAGAAATATGGTCCATTGAATATTGAAATGAAGCTCATATTACAAATTTTTAAGGCATTATTTCACATAAAGACAAGACAGAACAGTGGTATTTGTGAATCTATCTATTTCAGAGTTTCCTGCCATTATGCAGATCTTTTTCCATATCTGATTGTTCTGGATGGCTCTTTCCTCTGCCCTTCCATAAATTACCACAGGTAACCCACCTAACATGTTGGAGTCTTTCTTCACTTTCTCCTAACATTTCAAGGGGACCAGTGCAGTACTTTAGATTTTCTTCATCCTTAAGACCAGCCTGCCTTCCCTTCCTGTCACATATTCCTCAATGGTATTTTTTACTCCTGTTCTCCTTGGTAGTTCCTCATTGCTTATGTTTTGTGGTTTTATCAAAGTCAACATGTGTAGGTGTGAATCACTGCCTTCTATAAGACACTCATTTTTAATTTTTGGAAATAGTTGTAGTCCATGTTTTACTGATATATAGCAAAATAAGTAAAACAGCATAATAGGATGATTCTTTGCTCCCATGGGCAGTTTGCAGTTCATAAAGAAATTTTATATTTCCCCCAGTCAATTGTTTGTTCTCTTCCCCATATTTAACTGCAAGTCCAACTGATTATCCTTCTGAACCAGACACATTTACTGATAAATAAGCTTTATAAGGTTTTCATCCAAAAGTATTTTGAAATCTGAGCAATAGATATCTTTTATCCACTTGGCTTTTCCTGTATTACAGAATAGACCAAACTCATTTGGATGATTACAAATATCTTTTAGGGCCCTCTGATATTTTCTGAGATTTGATGCAATCAGCACAAGCACCTTCAAATACTTCAAATAGTATATGGAGAACCCTGTTATTCCCAAGGAACTCCATTTCAACGTACATTTATATCTATATCTATTTGCTTTAACTTTATCATCATGATAGCATTTGGCAAGCATTCATATTCCTGTTTTATACCTCACCTGAAAACTATATGATCAGATGGTTATAGAATAGGGTTATTTTTATTATTATTTCTTATAAAGAATTTTGAATGACTTTGTATGAGCAGGAGAGACCTTGCTACAAAATATTTTATATGGCAATTTTTTTTTAATGCAGAATCCAGTTAATAACATTGAGTGTGAAGGAATATTATATTCTCTTTATATTTCATTTACATGTGAATGGTAAAAATGTAATTCATTCTTAAATATTGCTTTAGAAAACCTGATTTTTTTTTTCTGCTATTGTAATGATCTCATGGGATATTTATATAATTATTTGATCCTGGCTAGTTCAGTTGGTAGAGCATTAGACTCTTAATCTCAGGGTCATGGGTTCGAGCCCCTCGTTGGGCGCCAAAATGTAATGTTCTGTTGTCTCCAGAAACTGCCAATCGCTCTCTGGGAGGAGATCTTCTGTTTCAACTAAATCTCCCAGCCAGACTCTGTCCTAAAGTAGACTCACTCCTTGCTCAATGGTGTCTTCTTTTATCCTCCCAGAGAATGGGCATGTGAGAACGCAAGGACTTGTGGGAAAATTACTTCTATCAATGAACTTCTCCTTTTAAACATGTAAGCTCCTCCCCAGAAGTTCAAAGGGGTAAAACTCCCCTTAAAGTCCGGAACCAAAAGGTGTGGACTAGAAAATTGTTAAATACTGACTTAGCACTTAGTAAGAACCTAACATCTTTATGTATGGATTACTTATCAACTTTTTGTGGAGATGTGAGAGTAGGCCTATGGTTGGTAATTACTGATTTTGTCTTAGGGATGTTCTCTTTTCTCTTAGTTATTTTTGATTAATTGGGTCTAAATTTTTTACATGCTTTGGATATTTCCACTTCCTTAGCTTCTTCAATGACTCCATGATTGTATCATCTCCATTATGGATCTCCTTTATATGCACTTGTACCAATTGCTTTATTATTCCTGTTTTTGCTCTCTTTAATACTGTGTTCCTTTCTGATTAATATATAATTTATTTTATTTTTAATGGTTTTATTTGATTATCACCATGTCTCTGTCTTATCTATCATTTCTTTGTCAAAGGAATTGTTCATGTCATGAAGCCATGAACTTTCCACATAACACATAGTTATATGGATTCTTATTCCTTTTTCCTGATCTCTGCTTTTCTCTCTGTCTCTCAATCCTCATTTTGCTCCATTTTACTTTGAAGTTAGCAAATTCCAACATGTATGTTGCTTTAACTCCATTTACCACTTCAATCTACACCACTATGTTGGTGCTTAAGTTGCAATTATTTTCACGAGTTGATCAGATATTCCATTACATGATTCTTCTTTTTGCCTTTGTATGTATAAAAAATCTATTTTTTTCTTCTTTTCTTTTGTACTCCAAAGAAAACCTAGGAGATCCTTCCATTTAGACACAATGTCTTTATTTCTTCTGGTTTTACTTATACTAGGAAGGTCTATATTGTCAACATCAGCAAGATTCATCTCCTCCAGGAAATGTTTCTACCTTTCAGTCATCAATAATCTCACATTGAAAATATGGAATCAAATTCAAGTTCACTTATTGTCTAAACATTATTTCTTCTTAGCAACCTCTGCTCCTCTTTCCTGTCATTCTGTTAACATTCCTACAGAAGCTGAGGAGAAGATGGAAAACTTAAGGGCATCTTTAAATTTTTCAGATCTCTATGGATTAAAGGATCATGTATTTGCAGCTTTTAGGAAATGCATTTATCTTTACATGTCCCTTCTTATTCCCCACCATCCCATGCAAGCTAACAGATGAGGGAAACAGACACATCCAGGGTTAGTCACTTGACTTGAATTATTCACCTAATATTTAGGATAGGACTTGAACCAATGTCTTCCTGATTTCAAATGCAGTGCCTCATCCACTACAAAATAGTGCCTCTCATGTTTTCTGAACCTCTCCCTCAAAAAAAAAAAATCAACTGGTGGCCTGCTTATTATTGAAGTTTCTTTATGTAGTTAGTTAATTTGGTTCTCAGAAAATAGACCGCGTTTCTTATACTATGCTGATGTTAATGAAAACAAATGAAATATGATGTCTATCAGTCAGATGGTAGAAATGAATTTATTTGTCAAAGATCATTGGGTTATAAAGGATAGTGTCCAGGAATGAAGTTTGATACATTCCTGTGATTCAAAGTTGCCTGGAAATACTTCTGCTTACTTTTGACCATTCTCATAACTTATGATCCATCTCTGATTGATAGCTTTGTGGAGGTTATCAAACAAGAAATGTTTTTCTAAGGATTTGAATTCAGTCTTGTATCAGGTGCAATTCTGATCTATTTTGGTCTCCAAGCAACCCGCTTGTCTATCTTCAAAATGAACAAATCAACAAGCATTTATTAGTGCTTAGTATGTGCCATGCACTCCTATAGGACATTTGGTAACTCAAAGGAGTTTGAAGGAAGAGAAAATAACAATGAGAAAAGAAAGAAAAAAAGCAGGAATTGAAAGAAAAATGTTTGAACCTAGTCTGGTTTCTTATATAATATAGCACTAGCCCTAAAAATGAGTTGTGTTTGTAGATAAGGGGGTAGGAAGAAAGGAGGCTTTAAAAGTTGTAAATCTATCAGGTCATCTAACTTAAATCATCCTTGAGAAGTAATTAACCTTATATCATCTTCAACAAGTGGACTATTCCCTAGTTAAAAGACCTCATCTATTAAGAATTCAATACTTTTTCAACTCATTTTACTTTTGAATAACTCTTATTACTAGAAAAGGTTTGTTGTTATTTTATTATTTGACATCTTATTTAGATATTCAAAGTCAAGATTCTAGGATTCCCAAGCTACCTACTTGTTTTATATTTATTAAAAAATTTACCAGCACTAGTTACTCTCATCTAATGATTTATATTATAAACATAACAATTTATGATTCATGAAATATTTTACACACAATATCTCATTGTATCCTCTTCAAAGTCACCCAAAAATATTTTTTAAGTAACATAATATAAATAATCTTCTTCTATGATGTTATATGATAATGTAAGAATCAGGCAATATATACAAGAAAGGGATGAATACTCTGGAAATGTATTTGTCACCATGATGTTGAAGATGCAGAAACATATACACATGTGCATATATACATACATAAGTATATATCTAGAATGTGTATCTAATGAGCTAGGTCCTATTATTTTTATTTTATGGAAGAAACTGAGGCTAAATGAGGTTAAGTGGCTTTGTGATACAGCCAGTAAGAGTTTGAAATAGAATTTGAATACAGAACTTTCTGACTCTAATTTTAGCATTCTATTTTAACCATAATGCATTAAAGAATAGATTCTGCAGCTCTCAAGAGACTTGTAGCTATAGCTAGATAATTGAAAGGATGAGAAATATATCATGTTTCCATTGTTCAGAAATTTTTCGAGTTCAAATAAAAAATGAAGAATATTAAAGTTATGACTGTGTTACTGTGTTACTAGTTATAACTAAGAGGGTATATCATTCTAAATGTGTCTGTTTCCTAGGGCATTTCACCCTTTTTTGTTTGTAGTCTTCCATTTTTGTCTAAACTTACTCCAAACTTTCTTTCCAAAATTTTATTCTTATGTTTTATCACAGTGTTGACATAGCTTTGACATCTCAAAGGTGATGCCAGAAAAACATAAGCCCTGTAGTTTCTGGCATGCTGAAAAGGTTTCATATATAATTCTGCTAATAGATTGTGAGTATTTTCCCAGGAACAGTCTAGAATGGCACAGAAATTTATCACCTTTAGGGAGATTGCTTTTAGATGTGTCCTCTGGGTCCATCCATTAAATCATCTTATGAAGTTAAACTGAGATTTTTTTGAGAGTGGGGTGGGGAGAAAGTGGTGTCAAAGGCATAGGTAAAATGAATATCTCTTCTTGGACCTATGTTCCATAGAACCATATTAAAGATGAAGGAACAACATAAAAGGGCAACAAAAACTTTGAATTATTTGTGTCTGATGGGATATGCCCATGGAAGACAATAAGAATTCTTAGAAAATGGAGGAAAGGATCAGAGATTTCTGGAAAAAGAACTCTGAATTCATCTATACAACTTGTATTTCAACCCTCCAAAAGAATCCGTGATAAGCCCTCGCTATCTAGCCCCTCTACAAAAAAGTATTATCTTTGTCTGGATAACTTCCAAGGAGTGGAAAAACTCATTACTTCCCAATACAATTCAGTCCCCCCCTTTGGAATAATTAATTTTTAGGAAGTTTTATTCTGAAAAGCCTCCTATTAAGTCTTAATTCATTTCTTTTGCAATTCCCACTGAATTCTGACCAAGAAGCAAACAGAATGATGACCTCAAGAATCTTCTATTTTATCCTACTGATGAGCAAGGACTCAAGATGGTGATTCACAGTTGTCTAGACTCTTGGGACTAGATGGACTTGAAAAGTAAGGATTGGGAGAAGCCAATTAATAAGTATGAGACTATGATGAAGAGTAAACAGAAGTTTAAAGAGCAAATTGGATAAGGTTATAGATAGTCCAAGAATAAAGTAAGATGCAATGTCTCAAAATGTAGAAAGCCTATGGAAGGGATATAAATCAGGGAAAGGAGAGGCAAATTCAGCAAAGATATTCCTAAGGAAGATGCTGCTAAAAGATCAGTTACCAGCAGCAGCATTTCTCTGAGTTTCACCATTTTTTATGCTAACGGTATTTTGGACATAACTTCTGCCAAATAGTTATAAGTTACCTGCAGCTGTACATTTGGTGAATAGTGAGTATTTTATAAACTTGACTCAGTTGTCTATATATTTAAGAAGTTAGACTTTTATCAGAGATACTTGCTGTAAATATTGTCTCAGCTTTCTGCTTTCCTTCAAATTTTGGTTATATTAATGATGTTTCTGCAAAAGTTTTTTTTAATTTAAAATAATCAAAATTATCTATTTTGCATTTCATAATGTTTTCTATCTCTTGTTCTGTCATGCATTTCCCTTTCCCCACCCCATAAATATAATTTTTAGATGACAAAATTAAATGCATTTATATTTATGTGAAAGAGTACTCTAAATCACTATTAATTAGAGAAATGCAAATTAAAATAATGCTGAGATTCCATCTCATACCTTTTAGATTGGCTAAGATGATAGGAACAGATAATGATAAATGTTGGAGGAGATGTGGGAAAACTGGAACACTACTGCATTGTTGGTGAAGTTGTGAAATGATCCAAACATTCTTTTTTTTTTAAACAGCTTTTTATTTGTAAAACATATGCATGGGTAATTTTTTCAACATTGACCTTTGCAAAATTTTCTCTTCCAGATTTTCCCCCTTTTTCCCCCACCTCCTCCCAAATATGGCAGGTAGTCCAATATGTATTAAATATGTTAAGACATATGTTAAATGCAATATATGTATACATCTTTATATGGTTATGTTTCTGAACAAGAAAAATTAGACCTAAAAGGAAAAAAAATCTGAGGAGGAAAACAAAAATGCAAACAAACAACAGAAAGAGTGAAAATGCAATGTTGTGGTCCACACTCAGTTCCCATAGATTTTTCTTTGGGTATAGATGGCTCTCTTCATTACTGAACAATTGTGGACTCTGCCAATCCAGAACTAATTCAGAGGCTGAATTTAGTAATTAATTGATGATTGTAGGAGAATATCAGAAAGAGGCATATGTACTCTTTGCCATTTTGGATCTGGGCCCTGCCCCCATCCAAACATTCTTGAGAGCAATCTGGAGCTATGCCCAAAGATCTATCAAACTGTGCATACCCTTTGACCCAGCAGTGCCATTACTGGGTGTGTATCCTAAGGAAATCATAAAGGAGGGAAAATGACCCACATGTGCAAAAATACTTGTAGCAGGTTTTTTTTTTTTTTTTTTTTTTTTTTTTTTTTTTTTTGTGGTAGCAAAGAATTGGAAAAAGAGTAGATATCCATCAATTGGGGAATGATGAATAAGATGTGGTACATGAAGGTAATGGAATATTATTTTTCTATAAAAAATGATGAACAAGCTGATTTTAGAGATCATTATCATGCTGCACCAGGAAAATCACATCAAAAAGGAAAAAAAATGAGAAAGAAAACAAAATCCAAGCAAACAACAATAAGAAGAGTAAACATGCTATCTTGTGATGCACACTTAGTTCCCAAAGTCCTCTCTATGGGTATAGGTGGCTCTTTCCATCACAAAATCATTGGAATGGGCTTCAATCATCTCACTGCTTAAAAGAGCCATGTCTATCAGAATTCATCTTCATATAATCTTGCTGTTACCATTAGAATGATTGCCTGGTTCTGCTCATTTCACTTAGTTGCAGTTCTGTAAGTGTCTTCAGACCTCTCTGTAATCATGTTGCTGATCATTTCTTATATAGCAATGATATTCCATAACATTCATATATGATAACCTATTTAGTCATTCTTCAAATAATGGGGATCTATTCAGTTTACAGTTTCCTGCCAATAAAAAAAGGACTACCACAAATATTTTTGCACATGTAGCTCCCTTTCCCTCCTTTGTGATCTCTTTGGGATACAAGCCCAGTAGAAAAACTGCTGGCTCAAAAGATATGTATGCATAGTTTGATAGCCCTTTGAGCATAGTTCCAAATTGCTCTCTATAATACAACAGTTGATTAGTGTTCCAGTTTTCCCACATTCCCTCCAACATTCATCATTATCTTTTACTGTCATCTTAGTTAATCTGAGAGGTGTGTAGTGGTACCTCAAAGTTGTCTTAATTTGCATTTCTTTAGTTTCAATTTCTTCATCTGAAAATTATGTGTTTATATCATTTGACCATTTATCAATTGGAGAATGGCTAGAATTCTTATAAATTTGAGTCAATTCTTTAGATATTTTAGAAATGAGGCCTTTATCAGAACCATTGAATGTAAAATTTTCCCTAGTTTGTTAATTCCTTTCTAATCTGTCTGCATTTGTTTTGTTTGCACACAACATTTTTAACTTAATATAATCAAAATTATCCATTTTGTATTCAATAATGTACTCCAGTTCTTCCTTGGCCACATATTCCTTCCTTTTCCACATATATGAAAGATAAACTATCCTTTGTTCTTCTAATTTGCTTATAATATCACTCTATGTTTAAATCATGAATCCATTTTCACTTTCTTTTGGTATATAGTATTAGGCAGGGGTCAATACCTAGTTTCTACCATAATAATTTCTATTTTTTTCCAACAGTTTTTTGTCAAATAGTGAGTTCTTATCCCAAAAGCTGGGGTCTTTGGGTTTGTCAAATATGAAATTACTCTAGTCATTAAACTATTTTGTTGAATGAATCTAACCTATTTCACTGATACCCTACTCTTAGCCAGTACCAAATGGTTTTGATGACCTCTGTTTTATAATATAGTTTTAGTTTTGACACAGGTAGGGTACCTTCATTTGCATTTTTTCATTATTACCTTGAAATTCTTGACCTTTTGATCTTCCAGATGAATTTTATTATTTTTTAGATGTGTAAAATAATTTTTGGGAGTTTGATTGGCATGGCACTAAATAAGTAGATTAATTTAGATAGTATTGTCATTTTTATTATGTTAGCTCAGCTTACTCATGAGCATTTGATATTTTTCCAATTGATTAGCTCTGACTTTATTTCTAAAAAAAAATAAACTGACTTTAGGTCTAACATTATTTGTAAAAATTTATATTTTTTGTTCGAAAAATTCCTGAATTTGCCTTGGTAGATAGACTGCCAAATATTTTATATTATTGACAGCTGTTTTAAATGGAATTTCTCTTTGTATCTCTTGCAGCTGGACTTTGTTGGTAAAAGTACAAATGGATTTATTTTGGATCTTGCCACTTTGCTAAAGTTGAGGTTTGTTTCTAGTAGTTTTTTAGTTTATTGCCTAGGATTCTCTAAGTATACCATCATATCCTCTGCAGAGAGTGATAATTTCCCTTACTTATTCTAATTCCTTTAATCTCTAACATTGCTAATACAACATTGAATAGTAATGGTGATAGTGGGCAACTTGTTTCACCCCCGATCTTACTGTAAATGTGTCTAGTTTGTCCCCATTACATATGATGCTTGCTGATGGTTTTAAATAGAGGCTACTGAACATTTTAAGGAAATTCTTTATTCCTATAGGAATGGGTGTTGGATTTTGTAAATTTTTTCTGCATCTTTTGAGATAATCATATGTTTTTTGTTAGCTTGGTTATTGACATAGTCAATTATGATAATAGTTTTCCTAATATTGAACTAGTCCTGCATTCCTGGTATTAATCCTACTTGTTCATGTTGTATTATTCTGAGAACAATTTGCTATAATCTCTTTGCTAATTGTTTAAAAATATTTTGCATCAATATTCATTAGGAAAATTAGTTTACAATTTTCTTTCTGTTTTGACCCTATCTGATTTAAGAATCTGTACTATATCTGTGTCATAAAAGGAATTTGGTAGGACTTCTTCTTTCCCTACTTTTCCCTATTTTTCAAATACTTTGCATAATATTGGAATTAACCATTCTTTAAATGTTTGGAAGAAATCACAAGTAAATCTCTCTGGACCGGGGAGATTTCTTCTTAGGGAGTTGAGTAATTGCTTGTTTTATTTCTTTTTCTTAAATAGGACTATTTAAGTAATTTATTTCATCTGTTAATCTTGGCAACCTATATTTTTGTAAGTTTTCATCCATTTCACTTAGAGTATCTGATTTATTGACATCTTGTTGGGACAAAATAACTCCTAATTATTGCTCTAATTTCCTCTTCATTAGTGGAAAGTTCTTTTTCATTTTTTGTACTAACAATTATCTCCTTTACTTTTTCTAATCAAATTAACAAAAGGTTTATCTATTTTGTTGTTTTTTTTTTTTTTTTGATAAAACCAATTCTTAGTTTTATTAAACTTCAATAGTTTTCTTACTTTCAATTTTGTTAATATGCCTTTTTATTTTAAGAATTTCAGATTTGGTATTTAATTGGTTCTTTTTCTAGCTTTTTTAGTTCTAAGCCTAATTCATTGATTTTTTTCCTATCTCTATTTAATGCAAGTAAGCATCTAGAGATTAAATTTTTTTTTTTCTCCTAGTTCTGCATTGCCTACATTTTATAAATTTTTCTATGGTGTTCATTATTGTCATTCTCTTGGATGAAATTATCAATTGTGACTGTGATTTGTTGTTCACCCACTTATTCTTTATGATTGAATTATTTAGTTTCCAATTAATTTTAATCTATTTTCTTCTGGCCTTTTATTGCATATAATTTTTATTGCATCATGATTTGAAAAAATGCATCTATTATTTCTGCCTTTCTACATTTGAGTTTGAGGTTTTTATGCCCTAACACAAGGCTGGTTTTTGTATAGATTTTAGGTACTCCTAAGAAAAAAGTATATTCCTTTCTTTCTCCAGTCAATTATCTCCAAAGGTCTATTATACCTAACTTTTCTAAAATTGCATTTACCTCCTTAATTCTTTTTTTATTTATTTTGTGGCTCAATTTATTTAGTTCTAAGAGAGCAAAATTGAGATTCCCCACTAGTATAGTTTTACTGTCTAATTCTTCTTGCAAATCTCTTAATTTGTCTTCTAGGAATTTAGATGCTACGTCACTTAGTGACTATACATATATATATATATATATGTATATATATATATATATTTTTATATTACTTCATAATCTATAGTACCTTATCTTTTAAATATATTTGATTTTCATTTTGCTTGATCTGAGATCAGGATTTCTACCCCTGCTTTTTTACTTTACCTGAAGCATAATATCTTTACATTTATTCTGAATGTATCACTGTACTTTAAATGTGTTTTTTTGTAAACAACAAATTGTAAGATTCTGGCTTTTAATCCAATCTGCTATTTGCTTCCTTTTTATGGAAGAATTCATTCCTTTCATATTCACAGTTTATATTACTACCTCTATATTTCCTGCTATCTTGTTTCCCTCCTCTCCCCCAATTATACTTTTCTCTTTCCTTTCCCCCTTTTTCTTCTCCCCAGTATTTTGCTTCTGACTACCACCTCCCTTAAGTAGCCCTCCCCTTTTACACCCCCTTCCTCCTTTCTTAGACTTTTCCATTTCTACTTCTGTCCTCCCTTCTATTAGCCTCTCCTTTTCCTTTCTACTTTCCCCTACCACTTCTCTATAGGGTGAGACAAGCTTTTTTTTGACTCTAAATGTTTCTGATATTCTCTCTTTGAGCCAAATCTGATGAGAGTAATATTCATACAATTCTCATCCCCCTCCTTCTTTCCCTCAATTGTAATAGATTTCTTTTCCCTTTCCATGAGATGTAATTTACCCCATTTTAACTCCATTTTCCTCTTATTCCAATAGAACCACCTTTGCTTCTATTGTTTCTTTTTATATCATCACAGTAAAATGTAATTATACCTGCAGCTTCTATTTATACCCATAACAAAGATATAGATCTTAAGAGTAAGACATTCCATATTCTCGCTATAGAGATATGTTTCATAACTTTTAAAAGAAATTTATTTTTTCTTTACTTTTTACCTTTTTATGCTTCTTTTAAGTCTTGTTTTTGAAGATCAAAATTTCTATTTAGCCCTGGTCTTTTCATCAAAAATAAATTCACCTATGTCATTAAATGTCCATCTTTTTCCTAAAAAAAATAATGCTCAATTTTGTTGGGTAGCTGATTCTTATATGTAGTACAAGTTCCTTTGCCTTTTGGAATATCAGATTCCATGCCTTTTGATCCTTTAAGGTGGAAGCTGCTGGGTCCTGGGTAATCTTGATTGTGGCTCCTCAATATTTGAATTGTTTCATTCTGGCTGCTTCTAATATTTTCTCCTTGATTTGATAATTCCGAAATTTAGCTATGATATTCCTTGGAGTTTTCATTTTGGGGTCTCTTTCAGGATATTGTTGAATTCTTTCAATGGTTATTTTATCCTCTGGTTCTTGGATATCTGGGAAGTTTACCTTGATGATTTCCTGAAAGATGATATCTAGGCTCTTTTTTTCATCATATTTTTCAGGGAGTTCAATAATTCTTAGATTGTATCTCATCAATCTATTTTCTAGGTCACTTGTTTTCCCAATGAGGTATTTCACATTTTCTTATATTTTATTTTATTTTTTATTTTGTTTGATTGATTTCTGAAGATTCATTGATTAATTCACTTACATTTGTTCAATTCTAATTTTAGTGAAATATTTTCTTTAGTTAGCTTTATCTTCTTTTGCTTTTTGCCATTTGAACTTTTAAATCAGATGTTTAAATAAAATGTTTAAATGAGATGCATTTTTTTTTCTATTTCACAAATTATGTTTTTCAATGAATTTGTTTCTTTTTCAAATCTATTTTATAAGTAGTTATATGCCTTTTCCATTTCATCAAATCTATTTTTAAGGAGTTTTCTTCAGATAATTTCTCTTTTTTCTTTTGCAAACTCTCTTGCAAAGTTCTCGTTTCTTTTCCCCATTTTTATTCTAACTCTCTTTTAAGATCCTCTTTAAATTCTTCTAAGAGGGCCTTGTGAGATGGGGAACAACTCACAACCCTTTGGGGCTTTATCTGGAGATGATTTGCCTTTAGAATCCTCACATTTGGGAGTCTGTTCTTCTCTTTCTCCATAAAATATATCTATGATCAGAGTTCTATTTTTTCCTCAGTTTTTTAAAGATTGAGCTCTGCTCTTAGGGAAAAAGGAAGATTGTTGTAAGCTTCCTTCACAGATGACAGCTCTTTAGATTGCCTTAGAGATTTTGTATTTTTCTGGGGTTAAGAGGTTTACTATTTATTTGCCTTTTGTATTTGCAATGGATATCTAATACCTAATTTCTATTCCACTGGCTTATAACCAGGACAGAATAGCCTAAGAGCCTCCCAGTAGATTCCCCAATTTGAGTAAGCCACAATACCCTGGCTCCCTGTGCTGCATTTGCTCTTGCTGTCTTTCCCCTTGTCCAATTGAAAGGGACCTTTTCTGAAGTTCTACCAAAGTATCATCTGTTGTAAATTTGTTACACTCCAAATATTTTTGGGTTCTGTCACTACAAAACCAATTTAGAGCTTTGATCTGGTTTTGATCTGCAGAACAGTAGGAGAAGTTTAGATAAAGTCCTGTCTACTCTTCATCATCTTGACTCTGCCCCATCATCATTATTTTAATAAAATAAATTTAATATTTCTGCCATCTTACTTTTGATTTTGAAGTTTTTATGCCCTATTATATGATATATTTTTTTGTGTGTGAGTACCATGTCCTACTGAGAAAATGGGACATTCCTTTTTGTTCCTATTCAGTTTTCTCCAAAGCTTTGTTATATCTAACATCCAAAATTCTACATATTTTCTTATTTCCCTTTTGGTTTTGTTTTTTGGTTGGATTTATAGGGTTCTGAAGAAGAGACAGTTGAGATCACCCACAAGTATAGTTTTAGTGTCTATTTTTTTCTGTAAGTTACTTTTCCTTTTAAGGATTTGGATTCTGTAAAACTTGGTGCTTATGGTATGGTTTTTATACCACTTCATTGTCTATGGTACCTTTTAGCAAAACATGGTTTCCTTCCTTTCTCTTTTAGTTAGATCTATTTTTGCTTTTATTTTATCTGGGGTCAGGATTGCTACCCCTCCCACCTTTTTTACTTCAGCTGAAACATAATAGATTTTGCTCTAGCATTTTACTTTTATTCTGTTTTTCTCTGATTGTTTGGTTCTTGAAAAAAAAATTTGGTTTTTGATCAATGTTAGAATTCTTAGAAGTTGCTAAGTCACTGGAATGGAATGGAGACAATAATTTAGCATGGTACTTAACAGTTCTCTAGTTCAGTAATATACTTACTAGAATTCCACAAAATTCACACCTTTAAGAGAGTATACTTTTAAGGAGCTCCCACCAGCCCACTGAAACTCACAAACCCACTGTTCGAGGTGGAGTCATTCATTCCCACTTCCACCTTTGTGCTGGCTAGAGACATTTGGGAAGACAAGAGGCTGAAGCTGGCAGAGACAAAGGACTAGCAGCAAGAGCTCTCGGGAACCAAATAGAGATGAAGGCCTCCAGAAAACTAGCCAAGCCCCAAATGAAGGAGATAAGAATTTGGAAGAGACAATAAAGGATTTGGACTTAAACTCCTGGCTGCATTTGAGGTGATTATTGAAACTGAAGATTGGGGGACATTAAAAAACTTGCTTGCTATCATACATGTACTGAAGAGCAGAGGGAGAATTGACACATGGTACATTCTCTTTCCATTCTCTTTCTTTGTACCATACTCTCTCTAGTACAAAGGACATTTTCTCTGGCCTTGGAATCCTGACTTATAGGAAGCCATCTAAATTCTCTGAACTTCAGTGATTCTATCTGTAAATGGGTATAATATTTATATTACTAGCCCTATGTCACAGGTATCTTACTTAGAAAAGATTTGTTACATATTTTGTAAATGTGAGCTACTTTTGAATATTTTAAGTATTATTTACTTTTCTATATCAAAAGAGGTCTCACCTCTAAAGTTTTATGTTCTCTTGGTCTTAGAGGTAACAAGATTTCTTACCACTTTCATTCTTACAATAAATTGCAACCATATCTTTGTAGTTAAATATTCCCAGAAGGAAGAATAATGTGGTACGAATGACTTTATACTACTCCATTTTAATTTTGTTGTTATGGTTGCTGTTAGCTAATCTAAATATTGCCACAAATAATTAGAATACATTTGCCTGTGGCTTGCTAATATCTGTCTAAACTTACCTTAAAAATGAGTAAGCAGAAGGACTATCCTCAGGGCCTCAGATTTCTATGTGGCAGTCACAAGAAAGCAGGACTCCTTGAAACCCTGAACTGTCAAGCTCTGGAACAAAATGTGGCAATTTGGGAATTAGTGATGGATGCATACCCCAGAGGTCATAGTAAAAGTACAGAGAGCTTAGATAATTTTTCCAAAGTCCTACAATCAACAAGTATTATGTACCTATTATATGACAGGCACTGTACAAAGCCTTGGGAACACAAATACAAATACAATCATCATTAGTGCAGAGCTTAGTGTTTCTGCTTCTCTGAAATTTCTGATCTCTTTAGTGTAAGGTGGCACCAAGAAAATTTCTTGGGAGGCCTATGTGGCACTGACAAGTCAGGAGGTCAGTCTTAAGATAATTTTAGGGATTAGAGTCATGGAAATGCGAAAATATATACTCAGAACAGAACTTATAATTCCTCTAAATAGTGTGCTTGGGCACCAAATTTGCTTGTGCAACAATTCTAAACTTTGCTCATCTGGGGTTTGCTTGGGGATCTCCATTACCTTCCTACAGAACTTATTTCACTTTGGGATAGTTATAGTTATTATAATTATTTCCTCTTCCTCCTGTATATTTGTCCAAATTCTGTTTTTCTTGTCCATGGGTCTAGTCTGCTTAGTGTTACTCTTGGGGACCAAACAAAATCAGCGTTATCCATGATCTATATGAGAGACCTTTAGATTATCTGAAGGCAGTCATCATGTCTTCTCCAAGTCTTCTCTTCTCCCATCCAAATATTTCCAATTTCTTTAGCCAATCCTTTATCCCCCCTAGGCTGCCCTTGTAACTTCTTCTATCAACCCTAGTTTTTCATCCTAAAGCATCAATTCAGGCTTTTTTTGTAGTAAGTTTTGTAGTAAGAAAAAAAGAAGTGAATATAGCACATCTTGATTTACATTCAGTCTCCTTAGATCTTTTTTCTTCTGGATGCAGAATCAATTGAGTCTTGAAATTGACATGTTGGAAGTACTGTATCCTTTTTTTCCTCAGTCTCTTCTTGATTTGATGGTTCTTCCCATTAACTCCTTTAAGGAGGACACTCAGGGAAAGGGATTCTGGGAAGATTGCAGAATAAGTCAGAAAATTCCAAACTCTTCAGATTTCTCTCACAAACAAGACAAATAGCACCTTAAGACAAAGATAAAGCAGTAAAAATAAACAAGAGTGGCAACAGAACAGTGTTTTTCTTGGCTCAACTAAAGAAGATCTGAAGAAAAATCCCAGGATGGAAGTTTGGTCTATGTGTGAAGTGTAAACACATCTAGGCTAGCTTTGTGAAACACCAAGCAGTGAACCCATATGGTATTTGTCTTGGGAAGTAGCCTCTGCCCCAACTATAGGGATTTTCACCTCTTAGACAGTGGAGGGAATGAAGCATCTGAGTGAGAGAAAATTGAGGAAACCTCTGCTGATGAGGGATGCCAGGCTCTGCTTTGCTGCAGAGAAATGGTTCCATCTTTTAGATGAAACCAAGGAACCAGCACATACCAAGTGAATGCAAAAGCACTGGGGTTAAGCACTGTGCTGACTGCAGGCAATTATAGGAAAGTTGAGTTCTTTGTTTTAGTTCCAAGTCAGAAAGGAGAATTGAAGTAGGACCTGAGGCTGGATGCATCATCCCTCACACTCCACACCTAGAAGTGATTATGTTAACAAGGTTATATTTTTTAAAATGAGCAAAGGAGAATAAAACTTAACCACAGAACATTATTTTAGAGAAGATCAATGTTCTCTTCAAAGGAAGATACTAAAGCAAAAGCAAAAAAAAAAAAAGCCTCTCTTTGCCCAAAGAGTAATATCAAATGGTCACCTGCCCTAAAAGAATTCATAGAAAAACAGACTTTAAAAATCAAATAAGAGAGATTGAGGAAAAATAAAAAAATAAGAACTATTCAAGAAAAACAAGAACATTATGAAAAGGAAGTCAACTAACTGGAAAAGGAGAACCAGAATCTTAATGAAGAAAATGACTTCTTTTTTTTCTACTAGTATTTTATTTTTCCAAAAAAACATGCAAAACAGTTTTCAACATTCACCTTTGCAAAGCTTGTATTCCAATTTTTTCTCTTTCCCTCTTATCCTCCTTCATCCCAAGACAGCAAGCAATTTGATAGATGTTAAACATGTGCAATTCTTTTAAACCTATGTCCATACTCATCATGTTGCATCAGATGAAAAGAAAAAAAAAAACACAAGAAAAAAAACAAGGAACCAAGGAAGCAAATAACAATGAAATGATAAAAATACGGTGCTTTGAATCACATATAATCTCCATAATTCTCACTCTACATGTGAATGTCACCCTTCACCTGAAGTCTATTGGAAATGCCTTGAATGATTGCATTGTTGGAAAGAACCAAGTCTATAACATTAGATCATCGCATAATCTTGTTGTTACCATGTACAATATTCTCTTGACTTTAAGTTCACTTCACTCAGCATCAGTTCATATAAACCTTAAGGAAATGACTTCTTGAAAATTAGAATTGGGTAAGGGAAAGCCAGTGAAGTTATTAAAAAAAAACAAGAAATAATGAAATGAAATATATGTGAAACATCTCATAAGAAAAAAAAACTGATCTGAAAAATAGATCAAGAGAAAACATAAGAATAATCAGTATTTGAAAGTTAAGACAAAAAAGAATCTTGACACAATAATACAAGAAATGATTAAATAAAATTGTTTTGAAACTTTAGAACTAGAGAAAGTGAAGGTGGGGGAAAAACCCAACTAATAACCACTGAAAGAGATTTTATGAGGAAACCTTACAGGAATATTATAGCTAAATTCCAAAGTACCATACTCCCCCCACCACACACACACACAAACCCAAGCTCAGGAAGAAAATATTATGAACAATAAGAAAAAATCAAGAATCAAAAAATGGAAAAGCAACAATTAGAATCACACAAGAATTAGTAGTGGATACATTAAAAGACCACATGACTTGTAGTGATATATAATGAAGAGTAAAAGAACTGAGATTGTGGCTGAAAATATAACATTCAGTGATATTAACCATAATCTTATATAAAAATATAAAAATTAGGTGGCTTGCCATACATTCAGGACTTTGTGGGAAAAAGAGCTAAACTTCATAGAAAATTTGACATATAAGTTACAGGAGAAATAAAGATAAACATTAAAAACTAAGTACAAGAAACACAATAAAAACAAATTTTACTTTTTATATATGGAAATATAAACCATATGTCTTATATTGTCATGAGTAATTGGATAGTTTGAAATTAATATTGGGGCAGAGCTGAGTATAATGTGATTTTAAAAAGTAAAACCATGTAGAAAAAGATAAAACTAGTGATTATCTTATATAAATGAAGTACAAGATAAAGAACAGAGGAACTAGACGGGGGAGGAAGACTGCTAGGTCTGTACCCCTATTCTCATTGGAAATGAGTTAAAGATGGAGCAATACATACATACATATATATATATATATATATATATATATATATATATATATATATATATATATATATATATATATATATATATATATATATATATATATATATATATATATATATATATATATATACATATACACATTTATGCGCACACACACATATATAAGCCTACACACACACATATATAGGGCATGGGGAGTGGATAAGGAGGTATTTTCAGAGAGAACCCTAGTCATATCAGATCTGAGTTAAAGAGATAATATATACATTTAAAAGGGAATAAAAGTCTTTTAAATTTATACAGAAATAAGAGGGTGAGGGAATAGGCTGGGAGTACAGAAGGGTATACAGATTAAGAATCATAAAGGATAGGGAATAAGAGATGTATACAAACATGATAAAAAAAGACCAGGAGTAAACTTTATATGTATAAAATGCAGGGGTCATAATCATGCTCTCCAACAAAGTTAAAGCTACTATAGATTTAATCAAAAGATAAAAAGAGGAAAATTATACTCTATGTTACCCATATTAATCAATATTATCTTAAACTATTTAAAATAATTAGACAGTATAAGGCTGGAATACTGCTGTGGTGTAGGAAATGATAAGTTGGTAGATTGAGAAAAATAGAGAAAGACTTGGACTTATGAAGGTAACTTATTCTCCTTTAGAGAAACAGAGGACAAACAGGCAAAGTACAATCTTACAGAGATGTATATGACTATATACATGTATGATTTTATATATTATGTATATGTATGTATATATATATATGGGGGTGTTGTATATGCATATGTAGATATATCCATGCTTAATTGTAGCCTTCTTGAGGGAGAAGCAAAAAAGAAAGAAAAAAAAAAGAATAAAGTAAGAAGTTACAGCAGAGAACAAAAGAAAACTTACAAAGAAGCAAAGATAGACAGCTCTGAATACATTGAATAGTATTTATTATGTAGGCTTTCATGAAATGGAAATTCATTGCTTTATAGTTTGGATTCTTTATTATGTTATATTGTGCACATGAAATGCTATTTTTCTTTTTCTATTTTGTATTTAAAATTTAAATGAAATATTTTTAAAAGGAAGGCACTGGCCAACTATTTCTCATTCCTCTCTAGATTGGTCTTGGAATTTCCTTTTAATGTGCACCTGCTCTTATTACCTTTGTTTCTCCCCACTCCCTTTTACCCAGTTTTCAGTTATTAGTTCCTGTTTATACAAAATTTTCGCACATAGGAATGTAAACTGTTTGAGGGCAAGACTATCTTTTGGGGGGCTTTTATTTGTATTTCTAGGACTTAACACTATAGTGCATGGTAAATACTTGAAATAAATATTTTTTAACTGACTGACTAATCTGGTATGGTCCTCATTTCAGTTACCCTTCTTGTAATGCTCTCTAGATGCATTTTCCCAAAAGGAAAAATCCTCATAACTAATAGACTGTTAGCTTGTTGGCCTGAGCTTCTCCTCTTGGTTTGATTACTTTCTTCTACCTATCCTCCCCCCCCCCATTTCATTGCATTAGAAAAACCTATTATAAAATCACATATTTTATTGAAGACAAGTGGAGGGGAAACGTGGGAAAATGTACTAAGGAAATATTTTTCTTTTTGTTTAAATAATTGTTCGGGGGATAAATCCATGCACATTTATTAAAATTATGGTTCTCCAGCTCTTTTCTTCTGTCTCACATAGTGGGTGGCAGAGTCCTCCAAAAGGTTTGTGAGTATAGAGATGTGCAGTTCTACAAGAAGCAGCCTCAAACATGGTCTCTCCATGTCATTCAGAGGCTCAGATTAAACAGTAAGTGCTCAAGCATATCAAAAGTTATCTTGCCAAATAAGAGACACACAAAGTTTCACTTTCTATCCTTCAGACTTTCCTGGTAAGGAAAGCAGAAAGAAAGGTGGAAAAAAGAAGTCATGTCCCAGAAATGATCTGAGAGAAGTTTGATAGCATCTGAGTCTGTATTTTCCCTGATGAAGTATATCCCTTACCCAGGAAGGGCATTCCTAGATAGGATTCCAAGTTGTCACATAAAATGTGTTTCTCATCTCCCTGCCAGTACTTGGAATTTACTTGTCAAACTTCCCTCTGCATCCTCAAGAGGGTGCAGATTCCATTGCAGTCTGTGCTAAGTTCAGGGACACACACACACACACACACACACACACACACACACACACACACACACACACTATCCCCCCTTTAACCTTGACCCTTGGGTGATTCTAAAAAGACCTATATTTTCAGAACTAAGAATATAGGTTGGGAATGGCTATATTTTCTGGGACTTGCTGATGTTACTTTAATTGAGATTTGGACTCAATAGCAATGGCCATAGCCCCTGACCTTGCCCTATATCCTGTGTCCCACCCAAGAGCTGGGTTCTTAATCTAGGGTCTGTACATTTATTGCTTAAATATTTTGATAATTTTATTTCAATATAATTGGTTTCATTTGTAATTATGGTCCTTTTATTCCATGTATTTAAAAATATTATTCTGAAGAGGTCTTTAGGTTTCACACTGCTGCTAAAGAGGTCCATGATATACTATGCTTAAAAATACTTGCTCTGCAATTTGGAACTATGCCCACAATGCTATAATACTGTGCATATTCCCATCAGTGCCATTACTGGGTCTGTATCCCAAGAAAATCACAAAGAAGAGAAAAGGACCACACATGCAAAAATGTTTGTAGTAGCTCTTTCTATGGCAGCAAAAAAAAAAAAAAAATGGAAAATGAGTATATGTCAACAACTGGGGAATGGCTGAAAAAGTTGTGGTATATGGATATATGAAGGTAATGGAGTATTATTGCTCTATAAAAATTATAAAGAAGCTGATTTTAGAAAGACCTGAAAAGATTTACATGAACTGATGAGTGAAACAAGAAGAACCAAGAACACATAGTATGTACTAACAACAAGATTGTGGTATGATCAACTATGAAAGTGATTCAGTGATGCAAAACAATCTCAATAAATTTCAGATAGAAAACACTATCTGTATCCAGGAAAAAAATTATGGAGATTGAACATAAATCAACACATGCTATATTTACTTCTTTTTTTCTGTTTTGTTTTTTTTCTCTATTGGCTTTTCCCTTTTATCCTGATTTTTCTCTCATGACATGATTCATAAAGAAATGTGTATTAGAAAGTTAATAAATGTGTTATGATCACAAAAAGTTTAAAAGTTAATAAAGAAAAAATAATATTTTTCTAGAGAGAGAAGCACCATGGTATATTGGAGAGGAAGCTGACTATTGATAATGATTTTTGGTCACACTACTCAACCCCTGTGACACAGTTTTTTTCCTGTAAAATGAGGAGGACACTAGGATAATAGATTAGATATTCTTTAAGATCCCTTGTAGAAGTCCCATGAGAAAATGACTTAAATATTTTTGGGGCAGTGTTTCAAGCTTTCCAGTAAGTCTGCTTATGATTCATTCCAAAAAGTCATTGAAAACTGCCAGAAGTTATTGATCAGTTGGGATATGCTTCTTTTGTGTCACAACTGTTTTGAGGTACATAAATCTGAATAGACTTATTTGCTCATAGGGAGGAAAATCACAAAGTCAAACTTTGCACCTTAGAATCATAAATTTGGAAATAAAAGTAAAGTAAAATCATTTGTTAATGCCATGCATAGATACTTGTTTTCTAATATTTTCTGTAAGGGATGACTCAATTTGTAATACCATAGTGTAGTGGAAATTCAATTCAATGTAATAAATATTTACTGAGTGTCCATTTTGTGTGGAAGCATTGTGGTGTTGAAGATAGATTGAATAACAGATAGAGCCATGCCTTTGAAACAGGGAGGATCTGGATTTAAGCCTTTCCTGTCACATATACTGGGTATAAGACCCTCACCACATCATTTAACCACTTACTATTCTAGTCAGCTGTCTATGTTTGAAAGTTGTACAAAAGGTATTGACTTGTGTTGGTTTAAAAAGTCTCTTCACCCAAACTTTCTATATTTCAGTAAAATCATGTCTAGTCTCTATTCTCCAATCTCTATTATGAACAACATACGATTAAAATGAAATCATTACTTCCTTTACTTTGGAAAAAAATCAATGATTTAAAAGAAATTCTATTTCACTGGTGAGGGGCGGGGAGAAGTTGAGAGAATGCAACACTTACATAAATATACTACATGATACATTCTTGAGAACATTAACAGCTGAGTGGAGTTGAAATGGTTAGAAAAGAAGCTTTTAAAATGTGGGAACAGAAGTAAGCCTTCAATGAATTTAGTGATACTGCAGGTACATATGAAGAAAGAATGCTTTGCAAACATGGGGTGAGAGAACCTAAGAGTAAGCCACTGCTACCTCATTTCCTGCAGAACTTAAGCAAGTTATTTCACTTTTATGAGCTTATTTCATCCTTTTAAAACCGGAGATGCAAGAGATAGTTTCTGAGGTCCATTCCAAAGTCTCAGTACTCAGTTCCAAAATGGTAAAGGCTCACTCACTCTCCCATTCTTTCCTTTTCCATACAGGAATTGATTGCTTTTTTGTTTTTGTTCTTTTTTTTTTTTTTTTTTTTTTTTTTAGTAATTAATGGACTAGAAGATGCTTGTCTTTGGTCAGGTAAGTACCTCCATATGAACCTAACATTCATTTCCTTATACATAAAATTTTGTGTAGACTAATTTTTATTTTTTTGTTTTCATGGACAACCAAATTAGTTTCCTGAAAAGTAAACTACCAAATCATTACAATAACAATGGCATAAATACCAAGCAAAACTGAGGGATTCATAGGATGCTTTTAGAGAAGATGTATCCCAGAAGTCTAATATGTTTATGATTTTTGACCCTAGATATATAATTTGATAAGAGTGCACTCATGGTTACTATATAGAATTTGGGGTATCATCTCCAGAACTGAGACATCATTCTCCATGTTTATGTTATGTTTGAAATAAGAATTCTAAGGAATGCTTAGAATACAAGAATTAGTTATTGTGATATCTATAACTTTTTCATATAATGAATTCAATAGTTTGTGTTAAGTGGGGAACACTCTGTGGACCTCCTCATTGTCTCCAATCTCCAATTAGTTACCTCAATTTCTAAGTATTGTGTGAGTAATCTTCTTGCGTAAGGTATAGATCAAGAGCCTCTACCAATATTGTTTTATTAAATTTTCTTTCTACAAGTAAGACATGAATCTATAATTTGTAACAAGGATATTAATCACAACACATATAAATCGTTGTTGTTATTCAGTATTTTAAGTCATGTCCAACTCTTCTTGATCCCATTTGGTGTTTTCTTGATAAAGATACTAGGGTGCTTTTTAGTTTTCTTCTCTTTATTTTGCAGATGAATAAACTGAGGCAGAAGAGGTTAAGTGACTTGCTCAAGGTCACATAGTTAGAAAGTATCTAAGGCCATATTCCAGTTCAGATTTTCCTGACTCCATGCCTGGCACCCTATGCACTGTACGATCTGGCTGCCTCATCCATATAAATGTAAATATAAAGTGTTAACACACTAACTCTCCTTCCCCCAAATTATGAGATAACTTTCCAAAACTCAACAAGAAGACTAGAATTTCATACAGATAATCTATGAAGTATCTTCATTTAGAGAATGTGTGGCTAGGATACCTGCATAAATTGGTGCTGATGGTAATGATGATGATTTATACATTGTCTTAATGTTTGCGAAATCCTTAAAATATTTCATATGAATTTCACAATAACTTTGGAGCTATATGCTATTATTAATCCAATTTCCCATTTTTACTGATGAGAAATTGAGACCCAAAGATTAATTATTTAATCTAAGAAGCAGAATTTGAATTCAGATCTTTCTTATTCCACATCTCATTACTTTTTTTTTTTTACTGTGCCGCTTATCAGGGATTCCATACAGTGGTAGCTCATGCCTCCACACAAAATAAATGCTTCCTTTTGATGTCATTACACTGCTTTTTACTGGATCTGCTCCCTACCCAATATCACTCACTAGTGCTCCTCCCAGAGTTCAATTGTCCCCACTAGCTGTTGCTATCTATTACATGTCTTCAGTCACTGCTTTCTACAGTAGCTAGCCATCAATGACTACCTAATGAAGATGCTCTTTCACTACCTCTATTAGGGAACTTAACATTCACTGAGAGGTAGGTATAGTAGATTTGGAACAGGCTGATAAAGCAGTTAATAATCTCTTTCAATTTGCTTTGTTATTCCAGTCTTTAGCATCTTCTTGTTCTTTATTGATATTCCATAGCTGAGATGCTATCTTCCAAAGCACCCACAATTCCCTTCATTAGATACTGATGGTGCTATGGTTACTTTTTTTTTTCTCAAGCACAGGATGGCAGTTTTTCTCAGGCAAATTTCTCACTTAATAACTATGAAAATATTTTATCCCTAGCCAATGTGCACTGGGAAGTACAGATGCCTAATTAATGATGAGATCATGTCCACCTTCTGACCTCTTAGAATTCTTCTATATTCTATTTTTCATGTTAGGAAATCTGTTTTGCTTTTTTTCTTCTTTTTCTTTCAATTTATAACTTCTGGTTATTCCTAATTTGACTGCACTGTACATCCTTGGATTTCTCATTTGAACTGTCATATAGCATGTTTAGAAACCTGATTTTTTTAAAGGATTTATTATACTCCCTGGTTGAGGCAAACCTCCTCAGGAGCTCTATTTCTCCTACTGACATTGGGAGTTAAAGAGTCTTTTAAATCTTAAAGCAGCCATAGTCTATGCATACCTTACTACCTAGCAGAATTCTAAAAGACTGTACTATGCAAATAATAATTGCTGTTCTGGATAAAACATTTGGAGAGACATTATCACCTTTCTCCTTTTCCAGTAGCTCATTGCAGCTTGTATTTTTCTGTCCTTTCCACATAAACAAGGCATTATTTTATTAATGCCTTCAGTAAATGAAAGTGTCTTTGACCTACAAGCATGTTTGAATTTCACACCACAGATCTAGGCTCAGTAAACATTTTCATGAGCTTTCAACTCTAATTATGGTAGAAGGTGTTTACTTAAACAATTAAGTTCTGGAAGAGAGGCCTGAACACAAGATATAGTGAGCTTGTGGATTCTTTTCTCTTTTAATCATGATAGATGGAAATTATTCTTAGCTGTATGTATATGTTTAGAATATTGGGAGTTCCAGGAATTGAAAAATCATCATTTTGTGCCCTGTTTCCTGATTCATGGGGTCCATGCTTTTGTGGACAAATGACATTATGCATATATGGATGAAGTGGTTTTCCCCAAATCATCCAGAGATTAGTTGATGGGATAACAGAGAAATTAAGGATCACTAGCTTGCATGGAGGAGACTCGAAAGCAGGAAAACCTAAATTCAAATACCTCTTCCTGCAATATTTTGTTACTGTTGAATTATTTTATTCATGTTCAACTCTTTTGACTCTATTTCTTGGCAAAAATACTGGAGTGGTTCGCCATTTCTTTGTCCTACTCATTTTACAAATAAGAAACTGGGGCAAACAGGATTAAATAACTTGCCCAGCATCACACAGCTAATAAATTTCTGAGGCTGGCTTTGAATTCATAACTTCCTAACTCAAGGGCTGGTGTTCTATGTACTGTGCCACCTACTTATCCTACTTTAGCCTATAAGCAAATTACCTAATCTCTAGCCCCTTCATCACAGAATTGTTGTGAGGATTAAATAAAATCATAAATAATACTTTATATACCTCAAATGCTATACACATTCAGAAAAAGAAGGTAACATGGTATAGCTGAAGCCCAACAAACACCATTGAAAGGGCAGCAGGGTCAGAGGGGTGAATTCATTTGAAGATCTCACACTTCTCTGTCCAGAAGTACCATCACCTTTTTTAGTGAGGTCAGAGAAACACATAATGCTGAGATATCATGTGAGTAGACTCTGAAATATCATTTTACATCTGGATACAGAGTATATTGATGCTTCAAGCTGTTTCTCTAAAATCTTTCTCTTACCTCAAATAAAACCCCCAAATCTACTTCCTAGCATAAGGACTCCCCCTTCTACAACCCAGGGCAATGCTTGCTCTTTGACGAGCCTATTCCATGCATTTTGTCATTTGATTCTTTCAATAATCTTTTGAAGTAGGTACTATGGGTATCTTTACTGTTGTTTTATAGATGCACATACTGAAGTCCAGAGAGCTCCCAAAACTTTCTTATGTTTACATGAGTAATAAACAGTGGAGAAAGAATTGAAAACTTAGACTTTTAGTCCCCAAAACTGCATCCTTTCTTTTTTGTCTCTCAAGATAAATGATGTATTCAAGCACAGTGTTCATAGAATTTTCTCTTGAACTTTTCTCCATTTTATAATTAGCACTTTTCAGCTTCAACCTCTCTCTGAGCCAATTAACCCATGTCCTAGGCCTTTACACTGTACCCTTTGAAAACTTTATTGCATACCCCAAAATTTCTTCTTTTTTTGTTAAGCTTTTCAACCCACAAAGATTATATATATATATATATACATACACACACAAAATACAATATATATTCACACTATATATATGCACTTATATGTATATGTACATATATACATATAATATTCATATATATATTATGAATATATGTCATATATAACATATGCTATATATTATATATATGACATATGTATATAATATGTATTTATGTATATATATATATATATAATAGATAAGATAGATATATACATCTCTTCAGATGGGTATGATACAAGGTTGTTTAGAGTTGAAAAAGATAGTCTGGGAGGGGCAGAGCCAAGATGGCGGAGAGGACACAGGTTTCTTTCTAAGCTCTCCTACTACTTTCATATTAATTAATACTATCTTCATAGTAATTAAGAGTTACAAAATTCAGCCTCTGAAATAGTGCTTGACTTGTAGAATAAAAGAATATTGAGAGTGCAGCAAATTACCAGCGGAAGATGATTTTGAAGATCACCAGAAAAGGTCTATTTTGAAAGGGTGCAGGCACAGGAGGAGGTCAGTACAGGCAGGGAAGCAGAGCAGGCACTCTGAGCAGACCAGGGGTGGGGTGCAGTCTTAACTGGGCAGAGAATCTATGAGGGAGAACTTTACCACAGTGGTGGCCACTCTGCCCTGATTACAAGCCAGTAGATCAGCAGAAAAGTTATAAAACATCCAACACAAATGCAAAAGGTAAAGAGCATATCACTTTGGCTGCATCCCACAAATTTTGATATGTTGTCAGAATATTGTCATTCTCTTGGATGAAATTATTAATTGTGTTTATGATTTTCTGTTTAACCCATTCATTCTTTAGGATGAGATTATTTGGTTCCAATAACTTTTTGGTCTATTTCCCCCTGGCCTTTTAATTAATGTAATTTTTATTGCATTGTGATCTGAAAAAAATGCATTTACTATTTCTGCCTTTCTGCATTTGATTTTGAGGTCTTTATGTCCTAAAATATGGTCAATTTTTGTATAGGTTCCATGAACTGTTGAGAAGAAAGTATATTTGTTTTTGTCTCCCTTCAGTTTTTTTCCAAAGATCTCTCATACCTAACTTTTCTAGTATTCTATTTACCTCCTTAACTTCTTTCTTGTTTATTTTGTGGTTCGATTTATTTAGTTCTGAGAGAGCAAGGTTGATATCACCCATTATTATAGTTTTTCTGCCTATTTCTTCTTGCAGCTCACTTAATTTCTCTTTTAAGTATTTCCATGTTAAACCACTGGGGGCATTTATGGTTAGTATGGATATTGCTTCATTATCTATATCTATATCTATATCCTTATATCTTTTAATTATATATATATATATATATATATACACACACACACACATATATATATATATATATATATATAATTAATATAATTAATTATAATTATATATATATATGTATTTTTTTTTTTTTTGTTTTGTTTTGTTTTGCTTTTTCTTTATCTGAGATCAGGATTGCTATCCCTGCCTTTTTTTTTTTTTTTTAACTTCACCTGAAGCATAATAAATTCTGCTCTAGCCTTTTATGTTTACTATGTGTGTATTGCTCTGCTTTAAATGTGTTTCTTGAAAACAACATATTGTAGCATTATGGCTTTTTATCTAGTCTGCTGCTTTATGGGAGAGTTCACCCCATTCATATTTATGGTTAAAACCAATAATTCTGTATTTTCTGCCATCTTATTTACTCCAAATTTTACTTTTCTTTTTCCTTTTCCCCTTTCCCTCCTCCTCAGTATTTTACTAATGTTCACCACTTTCCTCGAGCAACCCTCCTTCTTTAGAGTCCCTCTCCCTTTCTTATACCTTTACCCTGATATTTCTATTTTTCTTTCTATTTGACCTATCCCTTCTCTTCTCCCTGTTCCCCTCCCAGTTTTCTATAAGGTAAGAGAAATTTCTCTGTGAAACCACATATGTCTAATATTCTTTCTTTGAGCCAAATCTGATGAGAATAAGATTCACACAGTATTCATTCCCCTTCCTTCTTTCCTTCAATTATAACATGTTTTCTTTTTCTCTTAGTGAGATATAATTTCCCTCATTTTGCCTCCACTTTCCCCCTTTTCCAGTACAATCCCCTTTCTACTTCTAGTTTCTTTTTTATATTATAGCAATAAAATCAAATTATACATGCCCTCTTTATGTATACCCATATTAGAAATCCAGTTCTCAAGAGTTCTTTTCTTTTTACCTTTCTATGCTTCCCTTGAGTTCTATATTTTTAGGTTTAATTTTTTGTTTAGCTCTGGTCTTTTTATCAGAAATAAATGAAATTCATCTGTTTCCTTGAATGTGCATCTTCTTCCTTGAAAGAAAATGTTCAGGTTAGCAGAATAGCTTATTCTTGGCTGCATTCCAAGTTCTTTTGACTTTTGGAATATCAGATTCCAGGTTCTTCCATCCTTTAAGGTGGAAATTGCTAGATCTTGAGTAATCTTTATTGTAGCTACTTGGTATTTGAATTGTTAATTTGTTTTATGGCTACTCGTAATTTTTTTTTCCCCTTAGTCTATAGTTCTGAAATTTAGTCAAGATATTCCTTGGAGTTTTAATTCTTTTAATAGCTATTTTACCTTCTTATTCTATGCCATCTTGTCAGTTCTCTTTGATGATTTCCTGAAAAATTGTATCTAGGTTCTTTTTTTTTTTTTTTTTTTTTTAAAGCATGATTTTTAAGAAGTCCATTAATCCTTAGATTGTCTCTCCAAATCTATTTTGCATATCAGTTGTTTTCCCAAGTAGGCATTTTATATTTTCTTCTGTTTTTTTCTTTTTTGGTTTTGCTTGACTGATTCTTGATGTCTCATTGAGTAATTCATTTCCATTTCTTCAGTTCTGATTTTTAGTGAATTATTTTCTTCATTTACTTTTTAAACTACTTTTTGTGTGTGTCAATTGAATTTTTAAATGAGTTGTTTTGTTCTATGCATTTTTTCCCATTTCACAAATTCGGTTTTTCAGGGAGTTGTTTTCTTTTTCCATTTTGTCAAATCTGTATTTTAATGAGTTCTATATATTTCCCATTTAACTAAATCTATTTTGTAGTGAATTTTCCAAACTCTCTTGCAAAATGTTCATTTCCTTTCCCCATTTTTCTTCTAGATCTCTTTTAAGATCCTTTTTAAAATTTCTTCTAGGAAAGCCTTGTGAGATTGCAACCAATTTATATCTTCCCTTCAGGCTTCATCTAGAGAAGATCTGCTGTTAATCTCCTCGGGGTTTGAAATTTGTTATCTTTCACCATAAAAACTATATATGATCAGGGTTCCTTTTGATTTTTTACTCATTTTTTTTTAAAGTTAAGATCTGCTTTTAGGACAAGATAATTTGTTCAAGCTTCCTCTATTAGTGGCAGCAGATATTCTGGGTCAGTGCTTATTAACTTCTGGTGCTGGATGAGTATGGCCAGGTCTTGTGAAATTCTGGTGTTTCAGAGTTCACTATTTACCTTTTGTGTTTGTGTTAGATGTTTTAAAACTTCTCTGCTGATCTACTGGCTTGCAACTAGGGCAAAGTAGCCAACACTGCTATAGATTCTTCCCCATAGATTCTCTGGTGCACACCGACCCAGTGTCTGTGAAGGACCAGCTTGTGTTTGGCCTGCCTCCCTCCATGAATGATTGAAACATATCTTTTCTGGGGAGCTTTGAAATTATCTTCTGCTGGTAATTTGTTACCCTCCCAATTTTTGAGGGTTCTGCCAGTCCAGAACTAATTCAGAGGTTGATTTGCTAATTAGCTTGAGGGATGAGATCAGAGAGAACCATGTAAACTATTCACCAACTTGACTCTGCCTCCTAGAAATTTTTTTTTTTGGTATTTTTTTTTCTTGGGCTTTAGCTTTATATTAAATTTAGGTTCTGCTCCCAGAGTAGAAGAGACACTTCCATATGCTTCAAGATTTTGTGCAACTAGTTCTGGGATATGAAAATTTTCAGCTTTTCCAAGGTGGTGTGATTTAAGGAGGGATGTGTTCCCTCTTTCCTGGCTTGTATTCTGAATTAGTCTAACCATTCTGGAGAGTTGTTTGAAACTGCATCCAAAGTGCTATCATACAATTCATATCTTACTCCAGCAGTAACATTATGAGATCTGAATGCCAAAAAATATCAAAGAAAAAATAAAGGGACTATATATACAAAAATATTTCTAGCAGGTCTTTTTTATGCTGGCAAAAACTTGACCATCAAGGAGATGCTTATCAGTTGAGAGAGGACTGAATAAATTATGGCTTATTATTGTTGTAGATTTTGCCATTCATTTACCATTTACTTTTTAAATTCTGCCTGACTTTTGTATCCCCATTTGGAGTTTTCTTGGCAAAGATACTTTTTATTTTTTTATTTTATTAATTTTATAATTATACATTTTTTGACAGTATATATGCATGAGTAATTTTTTTATAACGTTATCCCTTGTATTCATTTTCCAGATTTTCCCCTCCCTCCCTCTACTCCCTCCCCTAGATGACAGGCAATCTCATACATTTTACATGTGTTACAGTATAACCTAGATACAATATATATGTGTAAATCCAATTTTCTTGTTGCACATTAAGTATTAGATTCCAAAGGTATAAGTAACCTGGGTAGATAGACAGTAGTGCTAACAATTTACATTCACTTCCCAGTGTTCCTTCTCTGGGTATAGTTGTTTCTGTCCATCATTGATCAACTGGAAGTGAGTTGGATCTTCTTTATGTTGAAGATATCCACTTCCATCAGAATACATCTTCATACACTATTATTGTTGAAGTGTATAGTGATCTTCTGGTTCTGCTCATTTCACTCAGCATCAGTTCATGCAAGTCTCTCCAAGCCTTTCTGAATTCATCCTGCTGGTCATTTCTTACAGAGCAATAATATTCCATAGCCTTCATATACATACCATAATTTACCCAACCATTCTCCAATTGATGGACATCCATTCATCTTCCAGTTTCTAATGGCAAAGATACTTTGCAAAGTTACATATCTTTCTTCAGCTCATTTTTCCAAAGGGGAAACTGATGCAAACAAGGTTGTTTGCGGTTAAAAGTTAGTAAGTATTTGAGACCAGATTTGAACTTATGAAGATGAGTTTCCCTCAATCACCTAGGATACCCACAGATAAGTGGAATTCTACTGTGATGGAGTACTATCATGCTATAAGAAATGATGAGGGAGTGGGTTCACAAAACAAAACAAAACAAAACATAAGTACTAATGCAAGAATAAAATGAGAAATATGGGGAGATAATTGTGCACAGTAACAGCAACATTGTCATGATGATCAAATGTGAAAGATGTGGCTACTTTGATCAATGCAATATTCTAAGACAATCCCAAGGGATTCATGATGAAAAATGCATTATCAGAGATAGAACAATGAACATTGTGTGCAAACTGAATTATAATTTTTATTTCATTTTTTTGCTTTTTGCTTTTAAAAATATGGTTAATACAGAATTTTGTTCTGTATGATTTTACATGTATAATTGATATAATAGTGTTTGCCTTCTCAGTGGGTGGGCCAGATGAGAAAAAGAAGAAAATTCAAAATTTTAAAAGAAAATAATGCTTAAAATAAATATGAAGTTAAAAATATTTAAAATAAACTAGGCCTATTGGTGTCATTTTCATATTTCTAATGTGGTTTATGGGAGTATTCAGAAAGAATTGGCACCTGTTTTGTGAGAATTTGTCTATTTCAGGTACTATTTCAGGACTGTTGATCCACCTTTTGTGACCACATTTCAACCAAGTCTCACTTGTGGCTCCAAAATTCTATAGTATACAAAGAGCCCACCCTCAGTAAAACTATTTCAGTTGATGGGGAAACCAATTTAAATATGACTAAACACCTCAAACCCATTTGTGAATTAGGAAAATGTCTACTCCAGGTATGTGAAGACTTTTCCAGGAAGAAAGGGTGGATGAGATCAATTTATTCCAACAGCTGTGAAGTCTGTTAAAATAAGTACTATGGCATGCTTGGAGTTTGGTTAGAAGTTAAAGAATACTGTATTCCAGACCATTTTAGTCTTCTTGACTTTTGTCTCATTACTGAATTTCAAAGAGAAAGTGATCTGATGACATTGTGCAATTCTGCCTCAATTAAATCCAATTTTCCCACCAGTCAAGAAACTAGCCTGTGATGACATTGGTTCTCTCCTAAACAAAGGACAGTGCCCTTCCCCCAAAAAACACTCTGAAATTGTGTCCATAGTCCTGTATTGGCAAAATTTAGATTAGTCATAATCCCCAATGTCAGAGAAAGTTTATAGAAACTTGTAATGGAAATATACATAATCATAATACAGAATTGAGTTGAAAATATCTAATAAAAGAGCAAAATTTTATGTGAGATCCAAAGGAGAAAAATCATCCACAAGGGAGAGATCACAAAATGATTTCTCGAGGAGATAACTTTTGATCTGACTATTAAGGATATTAGAATTCAATCGGCAAAAAAAGAAAGAGATATGACTAAGCCTTAGACAATATTCTTTTTAACATGGTTCATAACCTTTGTGTTTCAGAAATTTTTGTTCTGACCGACTAATTTAGACTAACCTGAGGCTCTTAACCTTTTGGTATCATGGACATTTGTGGTATGTGCAGTTTATTGAAACTTAGAGGTTTGTGGGTCATGCAGTCAGTTGAAAGCTTTAAGGGATATGGTATTTAAATGCATAAAATAAATGCATTGTGCTTGCAGCACAATGGATAGGACACAGTACCTAGAGAAATGAAAACCTGAATTCAGATCAGGTATAAGACTCTTACTAGGTAGGTAACCCAAATGACTAAATGTCTGTTTGTCTCAGATTCCTCAATCGTAAAATGGGGATTATAATAATACCTACCTTGCAGTGTTGTTGTGAGGATCAAATGATAAAATATTTAGCATAATTCCTGGCATACAGAATTCACATAATAAATGCTTATTCCACTTCATTAAATACATAAAATGACAAAGAAGACCAATTATATATAAACACAGTTATCAAAATATATTTTGATATATATTTAATAAATTAAACATTTTAAAATTCGTAAACTCCATGTTAAAAACCCATAGTACTGGACCATAGGGATTATGGTATTTGACTTGGAATTGTGTGAAAATTATTAAGAAGGAACATATAGATATATGTATATATACATATATACATATATATATATATATCAAAATATATAGCACAATATACAATGTTATATATTAGTAATATATGATGTTATATTCTCTCATGTAATATTTTAATAATACTATAAAATAATGACAATGATACTTATATATTCCTTTAAGGATTTAAAGTACTTTAAGACTGTAACTAATTTTAACTTCACACAAATCTTGGAAGACACATGTTATTGTTAATTAGATGAGAGAATTGAAGAGATGTTAAGTGACTTGTTTTAGGTCACACAGTTAGTTACAATCTCAAAAAGGATTTGAACTCCAGCCTTCCTGACTCCATACCAACCACTTTATCCACCCTGTCACCCAGATAGTATAATGGATAAATCACTGAATTTAGAATAAAGCAGACCTGGGTAGAAATTCTATTCTGAACACCCATTAGTTGAGTGATTCTAGGCAAATCATTTAACATTTATGACCCTTTTCCCTTATTTATAAATGTTTTGAATGTCTAGGTAGACTAGTTATCTATGTACTTTGACAGCTTTAAAGCTTTGTAAATATCGTCTCTCATCTTTGCTATCATCATTATCTTCTTTCCCATATCTGCAGCAGCTACCTGCAAAGTTAGAGATATGTGTCTTCTAGAAAGGATGAGCTGGAATTTCTGGGGCACATTCAGTAGGGATTTCATCTGTCCACCTAAGATGTTAGTGATATCATTGGTGCTCATAGTGACAATAATTCACATTTATAGAGTATTTTCAGTTTTACTGCAGTTGGAAACTTCAACACCAATGAAAATCTGCTATGCCTTCTCTATTTTGGGCAATGCTATAACTATTTCATCCCCAGGTTTTCAGTTCTGACAGTTCTTTTAACCAACCTGCTACTAAAGTACAACAAAATATCCCAGTGCATGCTAGAGATGAGAGGAACGTTTGTGAAAGGAATAAAACAATCCTAGAGGCTTTTTTGCCTCCATTGTCATTATAACACACACACACACACACACACACACATACACACACACTAACATTAGTTTCTTTTCAAATTTTGAATTCCAAATCCCCCCTCTCTCTCTCACTCTCTAGCACATCTACTGAGAAGGTGATCCATATAATATCAATTACATATTTATTCATATTTCAAAAAAAGTAAGAAAAATAAAGAGAAGAAATTATAATTCAATTAGCTCATCATAATTCATCAGTTTTTTCACTGGAGGTGGATAGCATTTTTCTTCATGAGATTTTTTTTGGAATTACTTTGGAGCATTTAAATGATGAGAGTAAGTAAGTCCTTTGTAGCTGAGCATCACTGCAACTTTCCAATTATTATGCACAATGATTTCCTGATCATTTTCACTTCACTTTGCATCAGATAAAAATTTCCACATAATTTTCCATCCCCCTCCCCATGAAAATACTCTCCTGGTCATTTCTCACAGTAAAATAGTGCTCCAAAATAAACATGTCACAACTTTTCAGCCATTCCCCAGCTGATAAACATTTCATTGATGTCCAATTCTTTGCCACTTCAAAAAGATTATAGAAATATTTTTATACATAAAGCATCATTTCCTTTTTCTTTGATTTCTTTGGGATATAGATCTAATAGCATTATTTTTGGGTCAAAGAGTATGTTCAATTTTATGGATCTTTGGGCATAACTTCAAATACATCTCCAGAATTGTTGGATTAGTTCAATATTCCTCTAAAGATTCATTAGTATACCTATTTTCACTCATTTCCTTCAGCATTTGCTAATTATTAAAGGTATGATTTAACATTTATAACTTTTTTCATAGTCTACAGTTAACATTGATTTCTTTTTTTCTGAAAACTGCCTCTTTATATCCTTTGATGTGATTGATATTATTAATCTGTATTTATCAACTGGGGAATGGCTCTTTAATTTTTTGAATTTATCTTAGTTATATATTCAGTATATATTAGAGAAATGAATCTTTTATCAAATAAACATATTGTAGAAATGTTTGATATAATTTCATTCATTGTCTATAACATCTTTTAGCAAAATATAGTTTCCCTGATTATTTCTTCAGATTATATCTATTTTTGCTTTTACTTTGAGATTGAATTGTTATCCTTGCTTTTTAAAAAAAATTAGCAGAAGCATATATGCTTGTGTTTCAGTCCTTTTTTTTTTTTTTTGTATTTTTATTTTTTTTTTTATTTTTGTATTCATTTTTCCAAATTACCCCCCCTCCCTCCCCCCGATGACAGGCAATCCCATACATTTTACATGTGTTACAATATAGTCTAGGTACAATACATGTGTGTGAATATCATTTTCTTGTTGCACAATAAACATTAGAATCCGAAGGTACATGCAACCTGGGCAGACAGATATTAGTGCTAACAATTTACATTCACTTCCCAGTGTTTCTTCTCTGGGTGTAGCTACCTCTGTCCATCATTGATCAACTGGAAGTGAGTTGGATCTTCTTTATGTTGAAGATTTCCACTTCCATCAGAATACATCCTCATACAGTATTGTTGTTGAAGTGTACAGTGATCATCTGGTTCTGCTCATTTCACTCAGCATCAGTTAATTTAAGTCTCTCCAGGCCTCTCTGTATTCCTCCTGCTGGTCATTTCTTACAGAGCAATAATATTCCATAACCTTCATATACCACAATTTACCCAACCATTCTCCAACTGATGGACATCCATTCATCTTCCAGTTTCTAGCCACAACAAAAAGAGCTGCCACAAACATTTTGGCACATATATGTCTCTTTCCGCTCTTTAGTATTTCTTTGGGATATAATCCCAGTAGTAGCGCTGCTGGGTCAAAGGGTATGCACAGTTTGTTAACATTTTGGGCATAATTCCAGATTGCTCTCCAGAATGGCTGGATTCTTTCGCAACTCCACCAGCAATGTATTAGTGTCCCACTTTCCCCACATCCCCTCCAACATTTATCATTATTTGTTCCTGTCATCTTAGCCAATCTGACAGGTGTGTAGTGGTATCTCAGAGTGGTCTTAATTTGCATTTCTCTGATCAGTAGTGATTTGGAACACTCTTTCATGTGAGTGGATATAGTTTCAACTTCTTCCTCTGAGAATTGTCTGTTCATATCCTTTGACCATTTATCAATTGGAGAATGGTTCGGTTTCTTATAAATTATGGTCAGTTCTCTATATATTTTGGAAATGAGACCTTTGTCAGAACCTTTGTTTTTAAAAATATTTTCCCAATTTGTTACTTCCCTTCTAATCTTGTTTGCATTAGTATTATTTGTACAGAAACTTTTTAGTTTGATGTAATCAAAATCTTCTATTTTGTGATCAATAATGATCTCTAGTTCTCCTCTGGTCATAAATTCCTTCCTCCTCCACAAGTCTGAGAGGTAGATTATCCTCTGTTCCTCTAATTTATTTATTATCTCCCTCTTTATGCCTAAATCATGGACCCATTTTGATCTTATCTTGGTATATGGTGTTAAGTGTGGATCCATATCTAATTTCTGCCATACTAATTTCCAATTTTCCCAACAGTTTGTTCCGAATAATGAATTTTTATCCCTAATGTTGGAATCTTTGGGTTTGTCAAAGATTAGATTGCTATAGGTGTACCCTTTTTTGTCCTTTGTATCTAATCTGTTCCACTGATCTACCGGTCTATTTCTTAGCCAATACCAAATGGTTTTGGTGACTGCTGCTATATAATATAGCTTTAGATCAGGTACATTTAGACCACCTTCCTCTGAGTTTTTTTTCATTAGTTCCCTTGCAATTCTCGACCTTTTATTCTTCCATATGAATTTTGTTGTTATTTTTTCTAGGTCATTAAAATAGTTTCTTGGGAGTTTGATTGGTATAGCACTAAATAAATAGATTAGTTTGGGGAGTATTGTCATCTTTATTATATTCGCTCGGCCTATCCAAGAGCACTGAATGTCTTTCCAATTATTTAAATCTGATTTTATTTTTGTGGCAAGTGTTTTGTAATTTTTCTCATATAATTCCTGACTTTTCTTTGGTGGATGGATTCCCAAATATTTTATACTCTCAACATTTGTTTGGAATGGAATTTCTCTTTGTATCTCTTGCTGTTGCATTTTGTTAGTGATATATAAAAATGCCGAGGATTTATGCGGATTTATTTTGTATCCTGCCACTTTGCTGAAATTTTGAATTATTTCTAGTAGCTTTTTAGCAGAGTCTTTGGGGTTCTCTAAGTATACCATCATGTCATCTGCAAAAAGTGATAGTTTAATTTCCTCATTTCCTACTCTAATTCCTTGAATCTCTTTCTCGGCTCTTATTGCCGAGGCTAGCGTTTCTAGTACTATATTGAATAGTAATGGTGATAGTGGGCAACCTTGTTTCTCTCCTGATCTTACTGGGAAAGGTTGCAGTTTATTTCTATTGCATATTATGCTTACTGAAGGTCTTAAATATATGCTCCTGATTATTCTAAGGAATAGTCCATTTATTCCTATATTCTCAAGAGTTTTTAGTAGGAATGGATGTTGGATTTTGTCAAATGCTTTTTCTGCATCTATTGAGATGATCATATGGTTCTTATTAATTTGATTATTAATATGGTCAATTATATTAATAGTTTTCCTAATATTAAACCAGCCCTGCATTCGTGGAATAAATCCTACTTGATCATAGTGTATTATCTTGGAGATGATTTTCTGAAGTCTTTTTGCTAATATCTTATTTAAGATTTTAGCATCAATATTCATTAAGGAGATTGGTCTATAATTTTCTTTCTCAGTTTTCGATCTACCAGGTTTAGGTATCAGTACCATGTCTGTTTCATAAAAGGAGTTTGGTAGGACTCCTTCATCCCCTATTTTTTCAAATAATTTATATAACATTGGGGCTAATTGTTCTTTAAATGTTTGGTAGAATTCACATGTGAATCCATCTGGCCCTGGGGATTTTTTCCTGGGGAGTTGATTAATAGCTTGTTCTATTTCTTTTTCTGAAATGGGACTATTTAAGCAATTTATCTCCTCCTCTGTTAATCTAGGGAGCCTATATTTTTGGAGGAAGTCATCCATTTCACTTAAGTTATCAAATTTATTGGCATAAAGTTGGGCAAAGTAACTCCTTATTATTTCTCTAATTTCCTCTTCATTGGTGGAAAGATCCCCCTTTTCATTTGTAAGACTATCAATTTGATTTTCCTCTTTCTTTTTTTTTGATCAAATTTACCAAAGGTTTATCTATTTTATTGGCTTTTTCATAAAACCAACTCTTGGTTTTATTTATTAATTCAATAGTTTTTTTACTTTCAATTTTATTGATTTCTCCTTTTAATTTTTGTATTTCGAGTTTAATTTTTGGTTGGGGGTTTATAATTTGGTCTTTTTCTAGCCTTTTAAGTTGTAAGCCCAATTCGTTAATCTTCTCTTTCTCAATTTTTTTCAAATAAGCCTCTAAAGATATAAAATTTCCCCTTATTACTGCTTTAGCTGCATCCCAAAGATTTTGATATGATGTCTCATCATTGTCATTATCTTGGGTGAAATTGTTAATTGTTTCTATAATTTGCTCTTTCACCCAGTCATTCTTTAAGATGAGATTATTCAGTTTCCAATTACTTTTTGGTCTATTTACCCCTAACTTTTGACTGAATGTAGCTTTTATTGCCTTGTGATCTGAGAAGAAGGCATTTATTATTTCTGCCTTCCTACATTTAATTTTGAGATCTTTATGTCCTAATATATGGTCAATTTTTGTATAGGATCCATGAACTGCTGAGAAGAAAGTATATTCCTTCCTATTGCCATTCAGTTTTCTCCAAAGGTCTATCATACCTAGTTTTTCTAATGTTCTATTTACTTTTTTAATTTCTTTCTTGTTTGTTTTGTGGTTTGATTTGTCTAAATCTGAGAGTGCAAGGTTGAGATCTCCCACTATTATAGTTTTACTGTCTATTTCTTATTGCAGTTCTCTTAACTTTTCCTTTAGAAAGTTAGATGCTATACCACTTGGTGCATATATGTTTAGTATTGATATGGCTTCATTATTTATGCTACCTTTCAGCAGGATATAGTTTCCTTCCTTATCTTTTTTAACAAGATCTACTTCTGCTTTTGCTTGATCTGAGATAAGGATAGCTACCCCTGCTTTTTTGGCTTTACCTGAAGCATAATAGGCTCTGTTCCAACCTTTTACCTTTACTCTGTATGTATCTCCCTGCTTTAAGTGTGTTTCCTGTAGGCAACATATTGTAGGGTTCTGCTTTTTGATCCAATCTGCTATCCGTCTCCGTTTGATGGGATCGTTCATCCCATTTACATTTACAGTTAAAATTACTAATTCTTTATTTCCTGCCATCGTATTATCCCCAGATTATGCTTTTTTCCCTTGACCCCCCTGATCCCCCTCACTGATATTTAATTTACAGAGCCCCCTTGTGACGCGCAACCCTCCCTCTTTTTTTTTTTTTTTTTAGGATCCCTCCCCCCTCCCTCCAAGTCCCTTCACCTATTCTCCTTTTCCTTTTCCCTTTTCCTCTCCCCCCTTTTAATGAGGTGAGAGAAAAATTCTCTGAAAAACAAATATGTTAATTATTTACTCTTTGAGCCTCTTCTGATGAGAGTAAGATTCACACAATGATTCTCCCCCTCACTAAGTTCCCTCAGATATGGTGTATTTTCTATGTCTCTTCCTGGGATGTAGTTTCCCTCTTTTTATCACTCCTTCCCCTTTTTCTGAACCGACCTCCTTCCCTTTACTACACCCCCCTTTTTTTCTTTTATATCAGTAAAATCAAATTATCCTTGAGTATTTTTTATATACCCACAACAGAGTTACAGTTCTCAAGGGTTCTGTGTACCTTTTTCTGTTTCTCTTCAGTCTTGTGGATGTAGATCAAATTTTTTGTTTAAGTCTGGTTTTTTTCTTAGAAACATATAGAATTCCTCTGTTTCATTGAATGACCATCTTCTTCCATGGAAAAAGATGCTAAACTTAGCTGGGTAGTTCATTCTTGGTTGCAGTCCTTGATCTTTTGCCTTACAGAATATCAGGTTCCACGCCCTTCTATCTTTTAATGTGGAGGCAGCCAGATCTTGGGTGACCCTTATTGTGGCACCTTGGTATTTAAATTGTTTTTTTCTAGCTGCTTGCAGGATTTTCTCCTTTGTGTGGTAATTCTGCAGCTTAGCCACTATATTCCGTGGTGTTCTTTTTTTAGGGTCTATTTCAGAAGGAGTTCGATGAATTCTTTCCACATCTACTTTCCCTTCTGTTTCTATTATCTCTGGACAGTTCTCCTTGATAATTTCCTGTAAAATAGAATCTAGGCTCTTTTTTTGGTCATAGTTTTCTGGAAGTCCAATAATCCGCAGATTATCTCTCCTAGATCTATTTTCCAGGTCTATAGATTTTCCCAGTAAGTATTTGACGTTGTTCTCCAGCTTCTCATTTTTTTTGTTTTGTTTGACTGATTCTTGGGTTCTCTGTGAATCATTCATTTCTATTTGTTCCATCCTGACTTTTAAGGACTTATTTTCTTCTTTCACAGTTTTTAGTTCTTTTTGTAAATGCCCAATTTCGTTTTTAAATGAATTATTTTGCTCTATTGAATTTTTTTCCATTTCCCTAATTTTTTTTTTGAGAATTATTTTCTTTTTCCAATTCAGAAATTCTATTTTCTTGAGACTTTTTTATCTTTTCCAATTCAGAAATCCTACTTTCCTGTGTTTTTTTAACCTTTTCTAATTCACTAATTTTATTTCCCTGCATCTCCTGTGAATTCTTTACTTTTTCCAACTCCAATTTCATAGCTTCCCTTTCCTTTCCCCATTTTTCTTCGATCTCCCTCAATTTTTTAAGAGCTTCTTCTAGGAGAGAGTTATGTGATGGGGGGCAGGAATCGTTCCCCTTTAGGTTGTTATCTGTTGATTCTCTGTTGTCAACTTCCTCGGGGTTGGATACCCGCTCTTTCTCTGTGTAGAAGCAATCTATAGTTTTTTTAGCTTTTTTGCTCATATTTAAAAAAATGTTTTGGGGTCTGTCCCTGGGGTAGGAAATTATTTACTTCTTTACCAGCTTCCTCCCAGACTGGATGGATGCAGCAGCCCCTGCGCCTGAGCTAAGAGAGAGCTCTGGGAGAGAGTTCCCCACCCCCTCCCTGGAAGTGCCTCAGAGGTGATTAGCACTACTGTGCTTCCCAGGGCGTAGAATAGTGAAGACAGCAGGAAGCCCTGCCTATGTGTCTGGGTGGGGAGTGGATGTCTGCAGCAGGTGACATGAGAAGCCCCTGTGCTCAAACTGGAAGTGTCTGCCAGAAACCGCGTTCCCTAGTTCAAAGGTTCCGCTTCTCTGGGACTTCCTGGAGCTGAGTTCCACTCCCTCCAGCTAAGCTAGGCAGTGTGTGTTGCCTTGGGCCGTATCCACCCACTTGTCAATCTCTTGACTATTCTCAGGTGGTAGCTGAGGCCACACCCCCTGGCGCCGAGTCTGCTGAGTCACCCCCAAGATCGGGGAAAATCTGATTTGAGTTTTAAAATATTTTGGCTTTCTCTTCTGAACTGCTAAATAATTAGCAGAGAAGAGCTAACAGCCTGTGCCAGATTCCTTTACCTCAGTGGCTTCTCTGATCCCAGAGCCCTTCCCAGCACAATGGGCGCAGTGTGCCCCTACCCCACCATCTGTGCTGGTCTTTCTTATTCCTCCCCTGAGAACTGACCTTTCCTGTTGAAACTCCAGATTCTCTTCAGCTGGTAAGTCGTGCTTCCAGTCCTTGTGGTATCTATCAGTCCTGAGCTAATTCTGAGACTTAATTTATCTAATTGGTTGTGAGGGAGTGAGGACGTTCACTGAGTCGTGTGTTTCTTCTCCGCCATCTCGGCTCCGCCCCTCACCCAGTCATTCTTTAAGATGAGATTATTCAGTTTCCAATTACTTTTTGGTCTATTTACCCCTAACTTTTGACTGAATGTAGCTTTTATTGCATTGTGATCTGAGAAGAAGGCATTTATTATTTCTGCCTTCCTACATTTAATTTTGAGATCTTTATGTCCTAATATATGGTCAATTTTTGTATAGGATCCATGAACTGCTGAGAAGAAAGTATATTCCTTTCTATTGCCATTCAGTTTTCTCCAAAGGTCTATCATACCTAGTTTTTCTAATATTCTATTTACCTTTTTAATTTCTTTCTTGTTTGTTTTGTGGTTTGATTTGTCTAAATCTGAGAGTGCAAGGTTGAGATCTCCCACTATTATAGTTTTACTGTCTATTTCTTCTTGCAGTTCTCTTAACTTTTCCTTTAGAAAGGTAGATGCTATACCACTTGGTGCATATATGTTTAGTATTGATATGGCTTCATTATTTATGCTACCTTTCAGCAGGATATAGTTTCCTTCCTTATCTTTTTTAACGAGATCTACTTCTGCTTTTGCTTGATCTGAGATAAGGATAGCTACCCCTGCTTTTTTGGCTTTACCTGAAGCATAATAGGCTCTGTTCCAACCTTTTACCTTTACTCTGTATGTATCTCCCTGCTTTAAGTGTGTTTCCTGTAGGCAACATATTGTAGGGTTCTGCTTTTTGATCCAATCTGCTATCCGTCTCTGTTTGATGGGATCGTTCATCCCATTTACATTTACAGTTAAAATTATTAATTCTGTATTTCCTGCCATCGTATTATCCCCAGATTATGCTTTTTTCCCTTGACCCCCCTGATCCCCCTCCCTGATATTTAATTTACAGACCCCCCTTGTGACGCGCAACCCTCCCTCTTTTTTTTTTTTTTTTAGGATCCCTCCCCCCTCCCTCCAAGCCCCTTCACTTATTCTCCTTTTCCTTTTCCCTTTTCCTCTCCCCCCTTTTAATGAGGTGAGAGAAAAATTCTCTGAAAAACAAATATGTTAATTATTTACTCTTTGAGCCTCTTCTGATGAGAGTAAGATTCACACAATGATTCTCCCCCTCACTAAGTTCCCTCAGATATGGTGTATTTTCTATGCCTCTTCCTGGGATGTAGTTTCCCTCTTTTTATCACTCCTTCCCCTTTTTCTGAACCGACCTCCTTCCCTTTACTACACCCCCCTTTTTTTCTTTTATATCAGTAAAATCAAATTATCCTTGAGTATTTTTTTATATACCCACAACAGAGTTACAGTTCTCAAGGTTTCTGTGTACCTTTTTCTGTTTCTCTTCAGTCTTGTGGATGTAGATCAAATTTTTTGTTTAAGTCTGGTTTTTTTCTTAGAAACATATAGAATTCCTCTGTTTCATTGAATGACCATCTTCTTCCATGGAAAAAGATGCTAAACTTAGCTGGGTAGTTCATTCTTGGTTGCAGTCCTTGATCTTTTGCCTTACAGAATATCAGGTTCCACGCCCTTCTATCTTTTAATGTGGAGGCAGCCAGATCTTGGGTGACCCTTATTGTGGCACCTTGGTATTTAAATTGTTTTTTTCTAGCTGCTTGCAGGATTTTCTCCTTTGTGTGGTAATTCTGCAGCTTAGCCACAATATTCCGTGGTGTTCTTTTTTTAGGGTCTATTTCAGAAGGAGTTCGATGAATTCTTTCCACATCTACTTTCCCTTCTGTTTCTATTATCTCTGGACAGTTCTCCTTGATAATTTCCTTTAAAATAGAATCTAGGCTCTTTTTTTGGTCATAGTTTTCTGGAAGTCCAATAATCCGCAGATTATCTCTCCTAGATCTATTTTCCAGGTCTATAGATTTTCCCAGTAAGTATTTGACGTTGTTCTCCAGCTTCTCATTTTTTTTTTTGTTTTTTTTGACTGATTCTTGGGTTCTCTGTGAATCATTCATTTCTATTTGTTCCATCCTGACTTTTAAGGAGTTATTTTCTTCTTTCACAGTTTTTAGTTCTTTTTGTAAATGCCCAATTTCGTTTTTAAATGAATTATTTTGCTCTATTGAATTTTTTTCCATTTCCCTAATTTTTTTTTTTTTGAGAATTATTTTCTTTTTCCAATTCAGAAATTTTATTTTCTTGAGACTTTTTTATCTTTTCCAATTCAGAAATCCTACTTTCCTGTGTTTTTTTAACCTTTTCTAATTCATAAATTTTGTTTCCCTGCATCTCCTGTGAATTCTTTATTTTTTCCAACTCCAATTTCAGGACGTTGTTATTCTCTATCATAGCTTCCCTTTCCTTTCCCCATTTTTCTTCAATCTCCCTCAATTTTTTAAGAGATTCTTCTAGGAGAGAGTTATGTGATGGGGGGCAGGGATCGTTCCCCTTTAGGTTGTTATCTGCTGTTTCTCTGCTGTTAACTTCCTCGGGGTTGGATACCCGCTCTATCTCTGTATAGAAGGAATCTATGGTTTTTCTAGCTTTTTTGCTCATACTTAAAAAATCTTTTGGGGTCTGTCCCTGGGGTAGGAAATTATTTATTTACTTCTTTACCAGCTTCCTCCCAGACTGGATGGATGCAGCGGCTCCTGAACCTGAGCTAAGATAGAGCTCTGGGAGAGAGTTCCCCACCCCCTCCCTGGAAGTGCCTCAGAGGTGATTAGCACTACTGTGCTTCGGAGGGCGTAGAATAGTAAAGACAGCACAAAGCCCAGCCTATGTGTCTGGGTGGGGCGTGGATGTCTGCAGCAGGTGACGTGAGAAGCCCCTGTGCTCAAACTGGAAGTGTCTGCCAGAAACCGCGGTCCCTAGTTCAAAGGTTCTGCTTCTCTAGGACTTCCTGGAGCTGAGTTCCACTCCCTCCAGTTAAACCAGGCAGTGTGTGTTGCCTTGGGCTGTATCCACCCACTTGTCAATCTCTTAATTATTCTCAGGTGGTAGCTGAGGCCACACCCCCTGGTGCCGAGTCTCTGCTGAGTCACCCCCAGGATGGGGGAAAATCTAATCTGAGTTTTAAAATATTTTGGCTTTCTCTTCTGAACTGCTAAATAATTAGCAGAGAAGAGCTAACAGCCTGTGCCAGATTCCTTTACCTCAGTGGCTTCTCTGATCCCAGAGCCCCTCCCAGCGCAATGGGCGCAGTGTGCCCCTACCCCACCATCTGTGCTGGTCTCTCTTATTCCTCCCCTGAGAACTGACCTTTCCTGTTGATTCTCTTCAGCTGGTAAGTCGTGCTTCCAGTCCTTGTGGTATCTATCAGTCCTGAGCTAATTTTGAGACTTAATTTATCTAATTGGTTGTGAGGGAGTGAGGACATTCACTGAGTCGTGTGTTTCTTCTCCGCCATCTTGGCTCCCGTGTTTCAGTCCTTTAATTCTGTATATGTCTTTCTGTTTCAACTGTGTCTCTTGTAGACAACATAATGTTGGATTTTAATTTCCAATCCATTCTGCTATGTGTTTCCTTTTTATGGGTAAGCTTATCCCTTTCTGTTCATAGATATGTTTATTAAGATGCATTTCTCTTTATTCTCTTTTCTTCTTTTCATCATCTCTTTTTCATCATGTTTCTCTTTAACAGTTTATTTTGAATCTTTTAACCTGTGCTTCCCTTAATCTGTCACCTCTCCTTTTTATCATCTTTCTTTCTCTTATCCCATTCTCTCCTGTTTATCCACTGGGTAAGTTAGATTTCCATAAAACTAAATGTATGCATATTTTCTTCCTTCTTTGAACCAATTCTGATGAGTAAGGTTCAAACAGTGTCTGCCACATATTCCTGTTTCCCCTTCCACAATACAAGTTCTTTCTTCTGTGTTTTTTTGTGAGAAAAATTCTCCACTGTTTATCTCCTTTCTCTCTTTTTCCAGTATATCCAACATAATTGACTTAACTCATGCCTTCTGAATATGTAAATTTCTTTTAACTGTCCTAATAATGACAAAGTTCTTAACTCATGCCTTCTGAATATGTAAATTTCTTTTAACTGTCCTAATAATGACAGAGTTCTTAGGAGTTGCATCACCTTCCCATATAGGAACATAAATAGTTTAACTTTCTTAAGTTTTTTTTTTTATATTTTTATATTTTTTATTTACCAAATATATGCACAGGTAATTTTACAACATTGACAATTGCCCAACCTTTTGTTCTAATTTTTCCCCTTCTTCCCTATCCCAGATGGCAGGTTAAATATGTTATATATATATATATATATATATATATATATATATATATATATATATATATATATATATATATATATATATATATATATATATATATATATATATGTGTGTATGTATAAAATATATTTATAACATATATATATATATATATATATATATATATATATGTATAAAATAATACAATATATGTATACATGTCCAAACAGTTGTTTTGCTGTACAAAAAGAATCAGACTTTGAAATAGTGTACAATTAGCTTGTGGAGGAAATCTAAAATGAAGGCGGACAAAATTAGAGGGATTGGGAATTCTATGTAATGGTTCAAAGTCATCTCCCAGAGTTCTTTCGCTGGGTGTAGCTGATTCAGTTCATTACTGCTCTATTGTAACTATGATTCATCTATATGTTGAAAATGGCCACTTCCATCATAATTGGTTGTTTAAGTATACAACGATCTCCTGGTCCTGCTCATTTCACTCAGCATCAGTTTCTGTAAGTCTCTCTAGGCCTTTCTGAAATCATCCTGCTGATCATTTCTTACAGAACAATAATATTCCATAATATTCATATAGCACAATTTATTCAGCCATTCTCCAATTGATGGGCATCCACATAGTTTCCAGTTTCTGGCCACCACAAAAAGGGCTGCCAGAAACATTCTTACATATACAGGTCCCTTTCTCTTTTTTAAGATCTCTTTGGGATACATATCCAGTAGCATCACTGCTGGGTCAAAGGGTATGCACAGTTTGATAACTTTTTGAGCATTAACTTTCTTAAGTTTTTTTTTTTTTTTTTATGATTGCTCTTTCATGTTTACCTTTTTATGCTTCTTTTGAGTCTTACATTTGAATACCAAATTTTCTTTTTAGCTCTAGTCTTTTCATCAGGAATATCTGAAAGTTCTGTTTCAATAAATACACATTTTTCTCCTGAATAATTAGACAATTTTAAGTAGTTTATTCTTGGTTGTAATCCTAGCTCCTTTTTCCTCCAGAATATAATATTCCAAGTCATCTTCTCTATTTTTGTGGAAGCTGCTAAATCTTGTGTAATCCCATCTATGGTTCCATGATATTTGAAATTTTCCCTGGATGTTTGAAATATTTTCTCTTTGACTTGGGAGCTCATGAATTTAGTTGTAATCATCCTGTAAGCTTTCATTTTGGGATCTCTTTCAACAGGTGATTGATGGATTCTTTCTAGCTCTATCCTCTGATCTAAGATATCATGGCTGTTTTATTTGATAATTTCTTTAAATATGATATCTATGTTCTTTCTTGGAACATAAAATAAAGCCCTTGCTCCCTTATGACCAATTCCCAGAACTACATTCAACCAATGAACTCTGACCCAGAACTGATTATCTATTTAATACATTTGTCAATCAGAAGCACCACAGCCAGTGCCAGCAAAAAGTTCCATTTAATCTTTTTCAGACCAGTTCTTCACCTCCTTTTAATTTCTGGAATTAAAGTTGCAGAAGGTATTGCTATTACTATGGCTACTTGAGTGTCACATTCTTTTTCTATTGATCTCCTAACTTTTCTTGGGCCAGAAAATGCCTCACCCCAACCTTTTGTTGGCTTTGTTGCTCCAGAAGTTGCTTTGAAGTATTATTTTAAAGTTGTTTGGAAGGGAATGTTTGTAGAATTCAACTGAATTTCTTTTAATCTGCCATGTTAGCCCTACCCCCTTCTACAGTTATCTACTCATATATGAAGGAATGAATCCATACTTATGTAAAAATAAATCCTCTGGGAACACCAGATCATAGTCAGAAATATCACTTAGATCAAGTCCAACTCCCATTTTTTTTTTTTTTTTTTTTTTTACAGATGAGAAAATTAAAGCCCATTGAATATTTGGCCCGCTATGTATTGAAATTGAATGGAAGAGGTATTCTATTCATTACTGGGTGATCAAGAAGGCTTTTTGAGAAGAATTTATTACATTGCTGCTTTGAAACTGTTTCTTTTCACAAGTCACTCTATTTCTCTGGCCTTCCGTCTCTTCTGTAAAATGAAGGTAGGGAATGGGCTATGTGATCTCTCAAGTCCCTTTCATCTCTAATGGGCTTCTGAGTTTTATTGCCTCTTTGGTACTCAAGGGGAGAAACAGTTTTCTATAAATGGTAATATTTCTTACAATCCATTGTCTTTTCCAGAAGAGATAAAAATTTCAATAAGATATTTCACAAGAAGTATTGAAAAGTATTTTAGGATGATTATAACATTTCATGGCAAGTGAAAGTCACTCACTGATTCTTCAACTATTATATATCCTGTTCCCCACCCAACCCAAAATGAACTCTAATTGTCTACAAATGCCTATCAATTTTTATAATTTATAATGGTCCAATTGGAGGATAATACCACATTAAGCCACAAAAACTTTATAGCTTCAATTTTGAATTCTAGGGTCCTCAAAACTTAATGAACTCATAGTCCATACATTTCCCAAATAGACCAAAGCTTGATATTGTTCCTTATTGTCCAATTTGTAAACAATTAAAATAAGCCTTTTGCAATTATTTCAGAAAGCAGAAAAATTCAATTTTCAAAAGGCTAGATTTTTCTTCCTATATAAATTTACACAAGAGCAGCTTCATGGTACAATGGATAGAACACTTGGCTTGGAATCAAGGATAATCATCTTGTGAGTTCAAATCAAGCCTCAGCTGCTTTTCTAGCTGTGTGACTGTGCAAGTCACTTAACCTTTCTTTCCTCAGTTCCTCATTTGTAAAATGAATTGGAGAAAGAAATGGAAAATCATTTTTGTTTCTTTGCCAAGAAAACCCCAAATGTGGTCTGCAAGAGTTGCATAGCAATTAAAGGATTCAACAACAATAGCATAAAGTTACATAAAGACTTTACCTTTATTGGCTTCCAACCATGAACTTCAGAGAATCAATGCCCCCATTTTGCCAGGGCAGGTAGCACTTTCAGGTTAACAGCATTGGATAGATACATTAATGTTGGTGGGCCTGTCACACAGTAGACACTTAAGATATATTGAATCAATTTGACTTTAAGGTAGAGAGGACAAGACTTAGCAACTGGTATGTAATATAAGGACACATGAGGGAGCAAAAGTGATTTCTTTTGAGTATGAATAGATGGGGTGATGACAGTAAAATACCATTAGCAATGGGGAAGACATATGGAGGAAAATGAATTTAATTTTGGACAACTCAAGTTTGAGACATTGTTAGGATATCACTGAAGTAGAGTAGACTGGGAAATATCTTTCTTTTGTCATCTTTTTTTTTTCCAGCAGAGAATTGTTATTTGGTATGAAAAGAACAAATAATAATAGCTTGCATTTAAATGTCATTTTATAGGCATTTTGTATTTGACATTACAAGAATCCTGTAATACACATTCTACAATATCTCATTTTGTAAATGAGCAAGTTGATGCTTCTCATATTTTTTTTCCTTTTACTACATTGATTCTGAACTTTTCAGTCTATTTCAGCAGGGAAAAATGGTTTTAAGTTTCTTTCTTTCCTTCCCCATTCTTTCCAACCCTTAATAGCTTTAGTAGGCTAATTTTTTTGAGTGGTTGTAAGGTATCATTGTACAGTCTCTTCAATATTGGCTCTAGGGCTTGATATAAACAGCACAGGGTCATTCATAAACAAGTTTGATTGTAGCACCACACCACTATAAGGCATCTTTTCATTTAGATTTTGTTTGATTATAACAGCTAACATTTATGTAGTATATAGTATATGTGCCCAACATTGTGCTAAAGGCTTCAAAATCATTATCAATTATAATCAGATTAACATTTGATTCTTAATAAATAACCTTGGTATTTAGGTGTTATAAATAACCTTGGTATTTAGGTGTTATTATTACCTCCAATTTATATGTGAAGAAGCTGAGCTAAACAGAATTTGTGACTTGCCCTGGATCACACAACTACTAAGTTTCTAAAGGGATATTTCACTTGATCTTTTAAAACAGTGCTGGAGTTAAGTGTTATTATTATCCTCAGTTTACAATCTAAAAGGAAGCTAGGGGAATAGGGGATAAAGTGCTGAGCCCAAATCACAAGATTCATATTTGTGAGTTCAAATCTGGCCTAGACACTTACTGGCTTTGTGACCTTGAACATGACACTTAACTCTTTTTGCCTCAGTTTTCCCATCTGTAAAATGAGTTGGAAAAAGGAATTGCAAATTACTCCAGTATCTTTGTCAAGAAAATCCCAAAAGGGGCTAATAAGGGGGTGAATATGGTTAAATAACAAATAAGAAACTGAGACAAACAGAAGCTAATTGACTAGGACAAGGTCACAGTAAGTGTCTGAGAATGGATTGGACTCAGGACTTCCTGACTCCAGGTCTGACACTATATAGGCTGTGCTACTTACCTAGCTTCCATTTCATTGTTAAGCATTTTAGCAGGCACATTTTCCTGCTTTATGTAATTCACTGGTGATGAATAATCAGAAAAGCATTTTAAAAGCTTGACCTATTGCCTAGACTTTGGCATGAAATTAAAATGTCATGCCTTATGAGCAATCAGATCTTGGGGTAACCTAAAATCAATATTGGGCACCCATATAGTGTAGTATGGTTTCAAGGATGACCTCCACAAATGGGGTCAGTGGTATCAACAAGGAATGGGGATCAGAGAAATGGGTCAGTCAAGAGGAAAGAGAGATTAGTGACTGATAATTTCTTCATTGGCATTGACCAGTATTTGTTAGAAGCTCTGAGGGGAAGATCTGTATGGACAGGGAAAAGAATTGCACAGATAAAATGCATGGGTGGTTTGTAGGCATCATGAATGAAAGGAAACCATATCAATGATATCAAAAATATATTGAAGTATTCTAGGAATGTCATGTATCTGAAAATCATAGAACTCCACAATCTCAGAAGAATTATGTTTATTAGTAATCTGATTGACTCAGAGGGAATATAAATAGAAATCATTTGTTTTGGCTAGATAGCCCAAAGGTTTCCCCCTCCCAGAATTATTTATTTATGCTTTTTTTTGAATACATGAAAGAGGGCATTCTAAACCTCATTTGCTAGCTAGCTTTAATCACTAAATGGATGTGGCCTCAGTGATACTAAGACTTGTTAAAGATGTTGGCTAAAAAAGGCCAAGGTCTCCCCTTGCATCCAGTTCTCCTGATCCATATCTGGACATTGGACCCAAATGGATCTGGAGGGGAAAGTGAGGCAGGTGACATTGCACTTAAATCCAATTCCCTTGCATGCAATGCCATCACCTCCCTGATGTCATGGTCTTCTTCAAGAATGAAGGACAAACAACAACATTTATTATGACCCACAAAACTTGCAAGCAGTACATTGTGGTCAAACAGCTATAATTACCCCCAATCACTTGTATACAAGTGTACTGAGACAGCAACATTTTATACTGGCTATAATATAGTTTGTCGCTATGTTATTTTTTTTTAGGCAGTGGTAAGTAATAAAAGCAGAGCTATTGACCAGGAAGTTTGAGGACAATGACTTTGCCCTTTTTCTTGACTCATTGTCCTTGAACAGCTTTATACACCATTCAAATAGGATTTTTGGTGCAGGGTAGCCCCAGGTTCCATGTAGTTCCTATAGATTTTTACTCTTTATTTTATTTTTACTTTGGAGGCACAATCCGATTCTATTCTAGAGTATTCTATAGGGATTATATTTCTATCAGGAGTTAAATGAGAGTTACAAAGAATTTTCTAATCTGAAATCAGATAGTTATCTTGGTCCTCTGTTATAGACTTTGATAAGCCTAGACTTTTTTTTTTTCAAATTTTAAATCTTTAATTTCTTTGCTTTTGCTTCCAAAATGAATATATTCCCATCTAGCAGTATATCTGTACATGTTGGGGAGAGGAGTGTCTGAAATCCTGAAGGACCCTTATGAGAGGGAGCCAACTGTAGCTTGTGTGCTAGGAATACCCTCCCTGATTGGCAGAGAAAGCTGTGGCAAAGGAAGGGCAAATGTTTCTCATGCAGTCACTGCCTTCCCAGGATTTTGGAACTGGGGGGAGAGATGTGGGGAAGAATGATGCCCACTGAGGTTCTCCTTACCACACTTTGCAGATGTTGCTATTTTCCTGGTAGCAGGAAGGGAAAGAGGAGAGGAGAGGGTTTGGATTGCTGAGCCCTTCCCAAGTGGTGCAGGCAGCCACAGCATTAGCAGTGGTCTGGATCATCACTGCATACTTTGTGAGAAGAAAGATAGGGATCATTCTGTTTCTCCCCTCTTCAGGAAGGGAAATGGATATCAGAAGTCCATGGGCACCAGATCTGGAGAGGCAAGCCCAGGGGTGGGAAATCCTCAATACTTCCCAGTCCTTCAGCATACTGACCCAATTGAGTTCTTAGTCCTCAGCAGTGGTTCCAAGATCCCAGTGTGTCCCTTGGGCCTGTCTGCTTGTTGGTTCCCATCTTGCCCCCAGGGGCTCATTGGGGGCCTCAGTTATGTTTGTTTGTCAGATCTTGTCAGATGAACTTTTGAAGGTGCTCCAAATATTGACTGTAGAGCTCAACATCCACCCAAAGTTTTTGGACATCTCTCATACAGTGCTAGTCCATATAAGAAGGCAATCACTTCTTCCTCAGTGCCATGGATTATCAGCACAGGAGAAGGGATCTTGTAGACATTTTCTTTGTTCAGGAAGTTATCAAAGCAATAGGTCTTCTTGGTATCAGGGAAAGTAATCCCCATGCCTGAGGTGAGGGGGGAATGTTGCACCACAACAACACATTCATAGCAAGGTCAGGTCTACAGTGGGCACTGTTTGATGCTCTGCTCATACCCCATAATGTTCTCTGGGCTGAAGCAATATCTAGTCTGAAGGGCCTACCAAGCAGCATCATTGGCGGCATAGAGATTCTTCTCAGAGTGTTTTCCTGAGCTCACCTTATAGCTCCACATTCAAGATTGTGGTACCCAAAGCTCTACTAACACAATGTCTTCAAAGTATATATTTTTTTCTTTTTTGTTTTCCAAAACACAGTGGGAAAAACTGTGGATCTGCCTAAAGTTTACAAATATTATCTTCTTTTATTTTCATAATAACTCTAAGGGGGAGGTGCTATTATTATCTCCACTTTACAGTTGGAGATCTGAAGCAAATAAAGATTAAATGACTTTTCACAATCATGTAATGTCTGAGTTCAAATTTGAATTCAGGTCTTTCAGACTACATGCCCTATGCTTTCTATTCATTTTGTCACCTAGAATCTATGTTCATTACACTGTCCCTTGTAATAGAAGAAGAAGAAACAGAAACAAGAAGTCTTTTTGGCGGAGTCTCATAAATTTATAAGATCATTTGCAATAATGTCATATTTGGAAGGAAAACGGAGCCAAATAACTAATTTCCATTAAAACTAACCCCATTTATTGTAATGCAATTTTCTATAAATTCATGGTCAGCAAGAGTTTCAAAGTCTCAGCAGAAAAATGCTTAGTTTTGCTATTAAAGGGGGAACAAGCCTAACTTAAGTCTAAATTTTCTCAGGACATATTTTATAATGAATCTCATGGGAACACTTCTTCATTGCCGTTTTTCATTTCTCAGGTTAATATGATATTAACACGTTATAATAATATGGTCATTAACCTACTACATTGAAATCAGCTCCTGTGGTTGATAGAATTCTCCTATTGCAAAAAGGAGTACAAATAAATCCTGCTTTCACAATTCTTTATATTCCAATGCAGAAATTAGCCTATTGTCAGATTATGCAGTAAAATAATTTGTTTAGAACTAGAAAGATATTTTAGTGGTCATCTGATCCAAACTCTTCATTTTCTAAATAAAAAAGTGGAGTTCAGAGTCACTGAGTGATTTGTCTAAGATCTTTATAAAAGAAAGAATCAGGATTTTAACTCAGATTCTGTGATTCTAAAATCATCAATATTTCTACTGGATGAAAATTTGCTTTGATGACTCTTCAGTATAGTTTGACTTGTCCTACAGGTCCAGTGAAGATATCTTCTTGAACTTGTCCAATCCATTGTTTCTTCTTCAGTGAACCGAGTTGTGTCTAGATCTATCCCCACTAAAAGAACATGTTACACAATACCTCCAATTCTCTTCATTTAAAGGCTTCACATGTAGTGAGATTTCCCATCACTTCTGTGATATTATTTAATTATTGAATCTCTATTGGGCAAGTCAGTTAATCTTTATGATCTCAGTGTCCATATTTACCAAACGAGATGTTTGAAAGAGAAGTTTATTTCCAGAACAAGTGCTAGAAGTTTTTTATGCAGGAGGCCCTGCAAGCATTAAACATTTACAGGCACAGCCTTTGAGAACCCAGAGTTGCATTCACATTGAGATTTATGCATTTAAGGAGAACTGACTAGTAGGTAGCTACCTGTATATAATTTTAAAATGATCAATCTCCATACCATCTTTACCCCAAAGGATTATAGGAATGCTTTGTTTCTTAATAGATACCAGGATTAAGATTTTCTGGGCCTTTAATTTAATTGCATGGACTCACAGAAAGTTCTTGAATATTAATTGGTATTTCATTAAAATATCTAACACATTTAGTTTTCAGTGTTGGAGTATATTGGATTTAGTTTAGTATAGTGGGAAGAGTTCTTGATTTAAGTTCAGAAGACATAGAGTACATCTCTGGCCCTGCCACTCTCTTTGGCAAATCAGGGGAAAGACATTTAACTTTTTTTTTAATTTTAATTAACTAATTAACAAAGCATTTGCATGGGTAATTTTTTTTTTCAACATTGCAAAATCTTTTGTTCCAAATTTTCCCCATCTTTACCCCACCCCATTCTCTAGCTGGCAGGTAATCCAATACATGTTAAGTATGTTGAAAAATCAGATCAAGAAATAAGGAAAAGAAAAAACTGAGAAAGAAAACTCTTACAAAGTTTTCATTTACTTTCCTCATTTTTCTTCTAGCTGTCTTTTAAGATCTTTTTCAATTTTTTCTAGAAGAATCTTGTGTGATGGGGACCAGGTTATATTGCCTTTTGGGGCTTTATCTGGACACAATCTGCCTTTAGTCTCCTCAAGTTTTGATATCTGTTCTTCTCTTTCATTATAGAAGTTGTCTATCATCAGTGTTCTCTTTACTTTTTTACTGAATTTTTTTTTTTAAGTTAAGATCTGCTTTCAGGTCAGGGAAGGTGGTCCAAGCTTCCTCTACAAGTAGTTGCTTCCTGGATGAGTGTTTGCAGCTGAGCTGGGTCAGTGCTGACTCACTCCCAATGTTGGGTGGGTTTGGCCAGGTTCCGTGGCATTTTGGGGTTCACTATTGACCTTTGTGTTTGAGTTGGATGTTCTTTAACTTCTCTGCTGATCTACTGGCTTGCAGCCAATGCAGTGTAGCCAACACTGCTGCTGTAGATTCTTCCCCTCTTGTGCTTTGTTGCCTCCTTCCCATTTCTGATTGAAACAGACCTTTTCTGGACTGTCTCCTCCCTGAAGATTCTCCTCCACATGGAGACTGCACTGCCCTGTGGAGTCTGCATTGTCTGCACTGGCATTTGTACTCTGCTGCTAGTGCTGGCTGCCTCCCTCCTGTTTCCAGTTGAAACAGACATTTTCTGGAGATGCTCAGAATTATATTCTGCTGGTAATTTTTTGCACTCCCAATATTTTTGGGTTCTATCAGTCCAGAGCTAAATCAGAGGCTGGATTTCATAATTAGTGTGAGGGTTGTAGAGAAGGTCAGAGAGAAACATGTGTTGTCTCCACCATCTTGGCTCCACCTCAGACATTTAATCTTTTAGGATTTCATCTTATATGTATATATACAGTCCTTTTACTGGGGCTTGTTAAGCCCTGCCCGATCTACTAAATTGTTCAAGACTAAGTCAAGTAGAATCAATCTATTTTTAGTATTTGGTAGACACAAACTTCTTGTCCAAGCATTTCTTTGCAGGGGGAGGATGTAAATGAGAACACATGTGTGAAAGGAGGTTCTGGGGGGGTGAGATGTTGATAGCTAGCCAAAGGATTGCTCTTGCAAGGGTACTTACCTGATTGGACAGCAGATGGAATGCCATATGGATTCCAGAGGAGAATCTGAATGGCCCCCTCTTCAGAGAAGAAAATACTTATTTATTTCGTAAGGTTTGATCTTAAATGAACTGATGATCAAATACCCTCTGGTGATGAAACAGCCTTTAACCTCAGAAGATCAATAGTTAAAAAGAGATGAGATTTAATCCTCCTCTGCCTCTTCCCCCAAAATATTCTCCATCCAAGGGGATTTTTTATTGATCTTTCTGTTGTCTTTTGCATGTCTCTAAACCCTTGTACCTGAAATTCATGAGATGGTTTGTTAACAACGTGTAAATTAAGGTTAACAAACCATCTTATGAAGATCAGGAACAAAGGCTAGAAGAGAAGAAATAGAGATGTGATGTGCTTAAGCTCTTTAAAGTTGGTAAGGATACAGTCCTCAAAAGGACAATGACTCTCATCTGTGGAAACCTAATGATACCCTTACTTCAACTCGTTGTCTTTAAAATATCTGCTTCCATTACAAAGCAAAACTCAAACTCATATATGTGGTATTTGAGGAGCAAGTGGTTAAATAGTCTCAAAAATAGCCTACATTCCTTTGGCAAATGCATTTCCTGTTCAGCACAAAAAATGATTCATGCTATTAGTTTAGCCCTATAACTCCAAGATGTCTAGTTGGTGGGAAAGCTCACTTTATCCCATTTTTCATTGCTGCACAATGCCTAGAGACTTATGAATCTGACATGCACACCCCCTGCCATTTTCAATGTTTCCTTGTACACAATAATGGCCCGAAAGCTTATAGTTCCTTTTTATGACACAGAGAGTAGGGAGCTTTACCTTGTCTTGTGACAGGGTGAGAATTAGCATTATTTTAAGAGTAGAAAAAACAGGCTCCTGATTTTCCTACAAATATAGGACCTTCAAAGTAATGGGGAGAAGAATATACATTTCTGAAAACAAAACAAAACAAAACAAAACAAAACAAAACAAAACAAAACAAAGCAAAATAAAACAAAACATGAGCAAGAACGTTTCATCAGGGTCCAAAAAGATATTCCTAAACCTCTATTGTCAATGACTGGTTATTTTAGAAGCTGGGGGAAAACTGGAGAAACTATGCATCCTTTTCCACACGTAGACATAAGAAAATGCAATTGACCCCTCTATCAGTTATCCATTGAAGGGAGCTATATATCTTGCTCTGGTCATTAATGCATCATTCAATCCTTCTCATGACAAAATCTCAATAGTTCGGAGTAAAGAAATAAGATTTTCTATAAAAAATTAAAATTTCTTTCTGTCTCTCTTGTCTTTATATCCTTTCAAGATATTTAAGGTCCAGTGACCTGATGGTTTACTTAGAAAACCTGAAGAATGTGCAAAGAAATTAATTGAGACAAAGGTTTCAGTAAAATAGCAGGGAACAAAATAGAACCACAGAAATCCAACAGCATTTCTGTGCAATAATAACAAAACTCAACAAAGAAAAAAAAATAGAAAAAAGCCTACTCATTCAGGATAATCACAAAGTGCAGAAAGTATCTGAGAATTAGCTAAGGTATTCAGAAGAATAGTGGGTGGGGACCAAGGTAAGGGGGCAAGTAAATGAATTCATAATAAATATCTTCTGTTATGCAGCATTAGGGAATTGTCATGCTTTTGCTTGTTCTGAGTACACTTAATATAAATGTCTCCTCCATTCAAGAGACTGCACTGAACATAGTATGCCATGAGGTGAGGGAGAACATTTAGGCATTATGAAGACAGATGCCCTGCAAATTTTAATGAATGCAAAGACAGATTGTAAACCACTTTATTTTCATCTTGAATTTACACTATACTGGATGGAAACCATTTCTTTCCAATCATTGAATCATGTGCTGCTGCCTAGGTATTTTTTCAGTCATGATATATAAAGCTTTGGCTGGGCACCTAGTTGCCCTCAATGAGTTCAATTTACAAAACCTGGACAAATTACATTGCTGGGAAATGAAATCACTTGTAGCTTTGATTGCTAAGCTCCTGTCAGTGAACTTTGATAAATAGCAGACAATAGGAGAAGAAACGGCAGAGAAAATTATCAAAAATTATTGATTTACAGGTAGAAAGCCGTAGAAGTTCCCTAGTCTAACCTTCTCATATTATAGGTGAGGAAATGGAGTTTAAAGATATGATAGGCAAATATCCCAGTTTTCAAGAGGGGAAAAAGTCAAATTTTTCAAACTAATAGCCAGAGTATCAGGGCACTATGATTGCTTACTGTCAGAATTCAGTCAACTCTGGTATAAGAATGCCCAAGATAGGCAAGGATTAAATGGTCAAGGGCACAGATATCTTTGCTCTTTTTTTTTTAACCTATACCTTGGTTGGTTGTTGTTCTTGAGGAAGAATAAAATGACATAATCATATTCGAGTCCAGTTATAGTGTGTCTGATGGTGGCTGATCAGACTAATGTGAGCTTGGAATGCTCTGCCACAGGATGGACACAAATAGGCCCAATGAACAAATGTTCTAACTTTATGTATCTGGGGTTTCTTCTGAGCTAAGCCAATTCTGCTTTGCTCATGGAACACAGCACCTTCTCTGAGAAGAGCATGTTGTGTTGGAAGGTCCGGTCCTATGCCAGTATCTCCCATGTCATAACAATCAATTCTAAAGTTCTTCAGAGAGACCTTGAGAGTGCCCTTGTATTGCTTTTTCCGATTATTGTATGAATGCTTATCCCATGTGAGTTCTCCATAAAATAATCTTTTTGGCAAGTATACATTTGGCATTCAAAGCTTGTGACTTTTTAACCTCTATCTTAAACCTCCCAACACAAAGCATCACATATACTTTCTCTGGAGACATTACACATAGTATAGGGATACATAAGTACATAGGAAAAACTAGTCAAAGATCCCTTAGAGTTTAATTGCCCTGCCACAAAGAAAACTTACCTTATCTTGCGCCTTTCTTCTGTGAAATGAAGGTATCTTTATTACCACTCTCCCAGAAGCCTAGGTGTTAGTCTTGCTTTTATTAGCATTCTGCAGGAATCTTTCCTCATTAGAGTTATTTAAAAAAAAAAAAACTTGCAGTGTAAAAAGTACCAGTCCTAAAGTGAGGAGGACCAGAGTTCAGATCTGATCTCAGACATTTAATACTTAATAGCTGTGTGATTCTGGATAAGTCACAACCCCATTTGCCTTAGCTCCCTCCCCCACAAAAATAGTTGCTGCCTTCTTGTTTATAAAAACAGATGAAAAAAGTTGCTCTGCATTTCTGATTGTGACAATATGCAAAATTTAATGTTAATTACTACTAAAATTCTAGTCTATGCTATTAAAGATATAGTTCACATGTTTAACATATATTGGATTACCTACCATCTAGGGGATGGGGTAGGAGGAAGTGGGAGGGAAATTGGAACATAAAGTTTTTCAAGTGTCAAAGGTGAAAAATTGTCCTTGCATATGTTTTGAAAACAAAAAAGCTTCAATAAAAATATGGTTCATACATTATACAGCACAGTTTCATAGAGACTGTCATGGCATTAAATGTCCTTTTGTTGAAACTGCCATCTAAGACAATGCTTTGAATATAGTGTATGTGGCTTTCAGTAAGCTATTTAGCAAAGCCTTTTGTGAAATTTTGTCCATGATAGAGATGAATTAGATAACAGTATGATTAAGCACTTTAGGTGGACTGATTGGATTGAATAGCTATATACTAAGAGTGGTGATTAATACATCGATGCCAGCCTACAGTGATTTCCTAGTGAACTGGCACAAAACTCTGTCAATGATCCAGTTCTGTTCAACACTTTAATTACTTAGATGACTCAAGAATCAAATGTGAGAATGACATGAAAATTGTAGTATAAACTCATAGTAGTGTGCAGAGCATTTTGTTTCAAACTCTGTAGTCTTTTTTCGTATGGGAGAATTTCTGGGAAGAGACCTCAGACGAAAAAGGTCCTATCATCTATGCAAACAACAACCCCTGGACATTTAGCCTTTACTTAAAAGCTTCTAGTTACGGGGAATCCAATACTTCCACTGAATTCTGTTTCTAATCCACCCCAGTTGTGGGTGCCTATAATTCTTAGAAAATACAAAGCCTAAATCTACCACTCTTCACATTTCACCCAATGCTTCTAGTTTTTCCCTTTGGAGCTGAGGAAAACTACTTATATCCCCCTTTCCAGGTAATAGCCCTTCAAAGATTTAAAGATAGCTCTCCTTGCCATTTTCTGCCTCCATTCCCACCCCAATTTTGATTGTGATGGTTAGAGAACTAGAAGGCATAAAAATAAAAATAAGTTTAAGAAACTGGGACATTGAGCCTAAAGAAGAGAAATGGAGATTCAGAATAATCAGCCTATGATTATTTGAAGGACCTTGTGGAAGAGGAATCAAAATCCTTTCATTTAGCCCAAGGCTGAATTAAAAGACAGGTAAAAATGTTGAGGAGATTTCAAAATGAAATATAGAAAATTTCACTAATAATTAAAGCTACAAAAATTTCCAAATGGGCCAGCTCAAGGAAGAATAAGTCATCAGTCTGGAAGCATCAGTAAATGCACTTAGGCTTCTAATTTTCATATTTCTCTTTAGTACCTTCATCCTTACAGTAGGGGAGTTACAGAGTAAGCAACAAAGGAAAGGAGAAGGGAGGAATAGACTGAAAACGAACCCATCTATTAAACACTTGTCTACATGCCAGGGATATAAATTACACAAAGACAATCTCTGAAGTCAAGGTACTTACATTTTAATGACAGAAACAAAGAAAATAGTTACCAGTGTTTAGAACCTGAGAATCTGTTCAATATTAAAAGCTGGGGTTTTTACTCCCATTTTCCTCTTACTGTGGTCAGCTCTTTATCATGCTTAATATTTTTCAAAATGCAGATTATCTCATTTGATTCCTACAACCACCCTGTGAGGAAGGTACACTTACTCTTCCTGTTCCCATTCCCACTCCCATTTCCATTCTCATTCCCATTCTCATTCCCATTCCTATTCCTCATAGGTGAGGAAACTAAGACTGACAGATTAAATGACTTGACTTGACCAGGTTATACAGTAAATAAATATCTACATTGGGATTTCAGGAAGCTGTAGATAAAGTTTAAGTCAGTATCATTAACAAAAATTTTCCTTAATAGGAGTTTCCTATGACATCACAAACATGGTCAAAAACCAAAAAGCAAAAAAAAAAAAAAATGTGGAGGAAATTCATGTTTCAGATAGGAACTATCCTAAATCAAAGGGTTCTTCATTTTTTCCATTCTTAGCCTTTTTCATCTGAGAAAATTTTATATTATATTATGTTATATAAATTATATTTATATTATATTATATAAAATTATACATATACATATATTACATACATAAAACACTGATAAATTTCACAACACATTCAGTTACAGCACTCTATATGGGGCTCATGAATCACAGTTTAATAAGCTGGATACTAAATGATCTCAAAGTTGTATTCCTATTAAAAGATTCTATGAAGCAACAATCTTAGGAGACCATTTGACATTAGAAGGGCTGCTTCTAGCCTACTTTTTGTAAGCATCTTCAATCACATGACAGCTGAAGAGAGGTTTGTAGATTTTGGTCCTTTTTTCAATGCTTTTCTCTCTCCCCCAAAGCAGACAGAAATATCCAGCTATTAGATTATAGTTCAGGAAAGGGCAATGCATTGTAATAAAAATAACCCCCATTTGTATTGCAATTTATACTTTCGAAATGGATTTCATGGTCTTTTATAACCATAGCTTGCATTTTATGGTACTTTAGAATTCACAAACAACTTCCCATCCATTATTTCATTTGGTCTTTACAGTCTCGTGAGGAAAGCATCTCCTTTGAAGGATGAAGAAACTGACTAATATAGAGGTTAAATAAATTACCTGAGGTCATGTCATGATTTAATTGCAGAAGGAGAACTAAACCCTAGGTGATTGTTGAATGGAGACATGGTAAAATGTAAAAGCACTTTTTTGGGGTTTTATATCTTGGGTATAACCTGTAACTCTGTGCACTTAGATTTTTATGCACCTTAAGTATTGGATGCCTCAGTTTCCTCCTCTGTAAAAAGGAGAACATAGTCCTTGCATTAATTGCCTTTATAGAGGATTTGATCCTTGAAAGACCAAGAGTCTAGTCACATAAAAGCAACTGAAAAAGACATATTAAACTAATTATAAAATGAGTCAGCCTTTCTGATTCACCAAATGCTTTGAGTGAATTAAAAAGAGGCTACAGTATTAGCTGAACTAAAAAAAAAAAATGACCACACCCCTGGAAACTAATTAAAAGCAAATCCTAGAGTAAGTCAGGCAGTTAGTTTGGATGTACTGTGTGATTCTCAAATTCAATCTCTCCTAAATTGAATTCACTATCTTTCCCTCTAAAAATAATTCTCTTTTCCAAACATCCCTATTTCTGGTAAAGATATCACCACTCTTCCATTCTTCTAGGTTTTAACCTGTTCATTAACCTTGAAATCTCACTGTCCCTTATTCTCAAAATCCAATCTTTTGCCAAATTTCCCATAACATCTTTCCTATTTGACCCTTTCTCTCTATTTACACTACAACTACTTTGATTAAAGGGAATGGTTCTATCCTCCCAGTACCTCAGGCTCACAATCTAACAGTCATCATGGATTCCTTATTGTCTCTCACTGCCTGCTCTTCCCATCCAAGCTGTTGTCAAGGCCTGTTCATTTCAGCTCTTTATCATCTTTGGAATATACCCCTTCTGACACTGCCACCACTCTGAATATTGCAAAAGCCACATGTAGATCTGCCTGTCTCAAGTCTCTAAGTACTGCAAATATATCTTCCATTCACTTTATCTTGTTTGATTCTTCAAGACCCTATTTTGGTATTTTCTTGGAAAAGATACTGGAGGGGTTTGTCATTTTCTTCTCCAGATAGTTTTGCAGATGAAGAAACTGAGGCAAGCAAAGTTAAGTAGTCGTCTACCTAGTAAGTGTCTGAAGCCACTCAGGTCTTCCTGATTCTAGCTAAAGTACTCTATACACTATGCCCCCTACATACCTAGTTATAACATAAGAAAATATAAATAAGTGTAAACAGATTTTTCTATGGACTTGTATCTATAGAACAGCATAGAGGGCTATAATAATTAAGTGATGTAAACTATCCTCAGTTAAGTTCAAATTTGGTGTGTAGTGGTAGAAAGAAGAATTTACCTATACCTGCCATTTGTTGGTTTTCTATATTAAATAATTATTCTGATTGGTATTATTGTTAAATACATTTTATTGATGGTACTTTTTTATTTTACATCCCAGTCATTTATAAGAATACTCCCAATCTACTTGCATGACAAAATTTAATTTTGCTGTGTGACAGAGTAAAATAGTGGTCATGTCACAATGTATGCACAATTTTGTCTTTGTAATCTCTGTCTGCCTAGAGGAAGATGATATTTAATCATTCCTGTTATTTAGATGCTAAGTCCCATTGTTTCTAGGCTAGAGAAAGACTGAAAACTGTCAGTGTGCTCTAAGTGAGGGACCCAGATACTAATGCATTATTGGTGGAGTTGTAAACTGATTCAGCCATTCTGAAAAGAGCAATCTGGAAATATATCTCAAGGGGCTATAAAACTGCATACTCTTTGAATCAGCAGTGTCACTCCTGGATCTGTATCCCAAAGAAATCATAAAAGAAGGAAAAGATCCACATGTGCAAAAATGTTTGTAGCAGTTTTTTTTGTTTTTTTTTGTTTTGGTGGCAAGGAATTAGAAATTTAGTGAATGCCTATTAATTGGTGAATGGCCGAACAAATTGTGGTTTATGAATATAATGGAATACTATTGTTTTATAAGAAATGATGAGCAGGCTGATTTCAGAAAAACTTGGAAAGGCTTTTATGAAGTGATGCTGAGTGAAGTAAGCAGAACCAGGAGTACACTGTGCACAGTAACAGCAAGATTATGGGATGACCAACTGTGATGAATTTGGCTCTTCTCAACAAAACAGTCTGTCTGGAAAATGTCATCAACATTCAGAGAGAGAACTCTGGAAATTGAATGTGACTTGAACATTATATTTCACTTAAGTTTTCTTTCTGATGGTTTGTAATGTTCTGTTTCTCTAAAATGTAATCGTTTTCTTGGGGGCAGGTTTCTCGGAGAGCTTCTGGAGGCAGCCTTAGTTTCAGTTCAGTTCCAATAATCCCAAAACACAGCCAGGAGTTAAAGTCCGGATCCTTTATTGTGTCCTTAAATTCTGAATCTTTTTCTGTGCCTAATTAGCTTTCTTAGAGGCCTATCTCTCTTCTTAATTCCTGAGAACTCTTGTCTGAATGTCTCCAGCTAGCACAAACATAGAAAATGGGAATGAATCAGACTCCACCTCCAAGAGTGTGGGATTGTGGGTTTCTGCCTTGTGAATCTTCAGGAAGTCAATCCTAGTTCTGAATCTCCTGGAAGTCCATAAGCAGGCTTTTCCTTTAGACTTGCAAATCTCCCCACTGAATCCTGGCTCTGAATATCCATCAGTGGGCTTGTCCTTTTATATGCTTTCTAAAGGTGTGAAGTCTAATGTGTGAACCAATGATTGAACTCCTTTAAAGGTGTGAACTAAGTACATAAGTACATAAATACCTTGTCTCAAGTTCTGACTCATAACATCTCCTTGTAGAATCAGCTCTACCATGCTAAATTAGATAATTATTGTCTCTTATCCATTCCAGTGACTTAGCACCTTTTAAGAATCCTAACAGTGGTTTTTCTTTTTGATCTGATTTTTTCTTTCATGATATGACTAATATAGAAATAAATTTAAAATGAGTATATATGTTTAACTTGTATCAGATTGCTTACTGTCTTGGGGAGAGAAGAGAAAGAGGGAGAAAAAGATTGTAGCTTAAAATCTTACAAAATAAATGTTGAAAACTATATTTATATGTAAATGGAAAAATACTGTTAAATGAAAAAAGTAAAGAATTTGTTAATAACTAAAAACAAATAAGTAAATAAATAAAATAAGCCTACTGTACACTCTTTTTACTTTGTCCTAATTACAGCCCTACATTTCTGTGCTGCTTAATGAACATTTGAAATTCCTTCAGACATTGTCTTTTCTCCCTTGGACCTAAGCACATTCAGCTCTTCAATGCACTTTTTCTATTCGTTTTAAGTGTTCGTTGGAACAAAACTGCTGGCAAATTTGAGTATATGCAGACTTCTTTTATTACTCCACTCACACCTTCATCGACTCTACTATTAGGATTCTGGGGAAGTATAAACCAGTGGGATCCTTGTCTGGATGGTAACTGTCCCAATACAAGGACATGCACTGAATAATTAGCAGGGCAAAGATATGGACTCAGGTTTTCTGACTTAACATCCAGAGCACTTTCAAGTGATTTGTTCAAAGTCCCACAGCAAGGAAGCAATAGATCTTGGATTATAACCTAAATTCTGACTTGCTGTTTAGTGCCCCTTTTTACTATTCCACAAGCAGCATCTTAATGTCAGTGTCCTTTTGCTTCACAAAGGGAAGTTAAAAAGTTAGTTCCATCTCCTTGACAGAATGGAGGTAGATGGCACTAAGTCCTCAGAAACATAACCTTAGAGTCATATTAATTAATCAAGAGAAAGGTGCTTTCTGAACTCCCTCACATGATGAATAAGAAGAAAACCAAGGTGTTATGTAGTTCTGAACCACAGAGATGTCAGCAAGGAGTCTCTTATTTGGCAAAACTTCTTGTTGTGTGTTGGCCATAATCTCCAGAATTCTATCACTGTGGTATTCTTCTCCTAGGGACCATCTTCCCACATTAGCCCCTTTCCATATCTTCCCCTTCAGCCATATTCCTAGAGTTTGGTCATGAGGACAGTTAATAATATTATAGGAGTGCTCAGGGAATGTTCTTCTGCTGGCACAATGCTATTTATTATGGATTAGTTTTGTTTTGAGCCCTCTTAGATCAATTTTATTGGGGTACAACACAGTTTGAGAGAGAGAGAGAGAGAGAGAGAGAGAGAGAGAGAGAGAGAGAGAGAGAGAGAGAGAGAGGGAGGGAGGGAGGGAGGGAGGGAGGAAGAGAGAGAGAGAGAGAGAGAGAGAGAGAGAGAGAGAGAGAGAGAGAGAGAGAGAGAGAGAGAGAGAGAGAGAGAGAGGGAGAGAGGGAGAGAGTTGGGAAGAGAAAGAAAGAGAGACAGAAAAAGACAGACAGACAGAAATAGAAACAAAGTCAGAGAGACAGAGAGATAGAAACAGAGACAGAGAAAGATACACACAGAGAGCCAACGAAACAGACTCCAATTATGTAAACAAAAGTTTTACTCAAAAAAAGTCTGAATTTTATGTGTATAATACTCTTGAGAAAATACAAATCCAAGGTGATGAGGGGAAACTCTAAAAACATCCAAACCATAAAGCAATTCTCTCACCCAATGGTTGAAGATATCACTATATATATCTAACTTTATTTAGGGCTTTCCTTTTTACACTTCCAGCCCTGATATATCTATATCTTCTATCTATATTGTCTATCTATATTGTCTATGTCATCTATCTATATCTATATCTATATCTATCTATATCTATATCTATATCTATATCTATATCTATATCTATATCTATATCTATATCTATATCTATATCTATATATCAGTGTTGAGAATGTCGAGAGGAAAATCTGAAACCAAGTGTATATTCTGAAGTGATAGAGGGATGAATTAGAAAGTAAAGGGTCTTTGTTGTCAAGATCTTCAATTCTCAGAGTAATATCTAAATGTGGTATAAAGAATTATTGTCCAATTGATTACATTTATAGAGTCCTTTAACATTTTAAAAATCGTTTTCTTATAGAAAGCTTCAGGAAGGCAACAAACATTTATTCAGCATCTTCTATGTGATTCACTTACAGATATCTCATATGAATCTTACCACAAGTTGGGGAGGTATGTACTATTATTATCATTCCCATGTTATGGTTGGGGCAACTGAGACAGATCAAAGTGGTTTATGGCTTACCTTAAGTCACACAGTTAATAAGTGTTTTAGATAGGATTTGAAGTAAGGTCTTCCTAATTCCAGTTTCAGATTCCATCTAATGAGCCACTTAACTGTCCCTGTTTCTATTTGAATTTGACACCACTACTGTACAATACTCTAGGTGAACCCTATCTGACCAGAAGAGATGGTGGACAGAAAGAGGATTGCCTCCCTCATTACAAATATCAAATGTCTCTTAAAAGAGTTGATGTGGGAAATGGTTTTGTGTACTTTCATGTCTCATGGCTGGTCTACATTAAGCTTTTTTGCATCTTTTCTCCCTCATTAATCTATGAAGAGAGCAGGGACTATTTTTGTTTTGATTTGTTTTAATCTTTCTTTGTATCCCAGATCATGGCTTATACTAGACACTGCCTAAACAGTATTGACTTTGTTTTATATGGGGGAAATCTTGACATCAGAACAATGCTGGTTAGCCTTAATTCTTATTATGTGATTATTTTTCTTTTTAATCACACATCACAATGATATCAGTATGAAAACTGTGGGGTATATAATCATTTATATATAACATATATATATATATATATATATATATATATATATATAATCTTCAGAGTTGAGAATGTGGAGGGGAAAATCTGAAATCACAAGTGGACATTCTGAAGTGAAGGAGAGATGAATTAAAAAGTGAAGCGGTCTTTGTCTTCAAAATCTTTCAACTCTCAGAGCAAATATCTAAATGTGGTATATAAATAAATTATTGTCCAATTGGTTAATATTTATAGAGTCCTTTAACATTAAAAAATCAATTTTATATATATATATATGGAAAGTATAGCACCCTCCAAAATCTATAAAGAAATAAAGGGGGAGGAATGGGCAGACAGGGAAGCAAAGAGTGTAGGAAAAAGACAAGAGAGGAATTCCCCCATGGATGGGGGAAGATTAAATAATATTAAGGTTAATTAAGGAGCAAAATTAAAGCAATGAGTCAGCAGAGATAGGAAAGATATGTGTGTATGTATATGTATATATCTATATATGTATACATAAATACATCCTTAATCATAGCCTTCTTGGGGGGAGTATGGGGATAAAAGATGAAAAAAAGAATAAAGTAAAAAAGAATTAAAGAACAATTTACAAGGAAGTAAAGATGTACACTCATGAATATGTATTATACTAATATATACATACATACATACATACATATATGTATATACATATATATATATATTTTTTTTTTCCTTGAACTGGTAATTCATTGCTATATGTTTTGAAACCTCCCTGATGTTCTACTGGGCACATGACAATGTTCTTTTTTGTTTTGTTTTATTTTGTATTCCTTTTCTGTTTTTCTTATTATTTTTAAAAACAAAATACATTAATCATTTTTTAAAAAAGAATTAAAGTCCTTTAAAATGAAAAACAAAACAAAACAAAACAAAAACCTTTGCATTAATCCAAGGGAAACCCAGCTTGGACTCCTTTTCCTGCTCATCTCTAGAAGCTTTGTAATCTCATTTTATATATATATATATATATATATATATATATATATATATATATATATATATATATATATATATATACTCATTTTATATATATATATATATATATAGTATATGTGTGTATGTGCATGTTTGTGTAGATGCTTTGTTCATAACAAAAATTATTATATTTCCTGCACACATTTTAGAAATCATATTAATCAATTGCAAATTCCATAGTCTAGAGAAAATAAAATAGTAAAAGAAAGGAAGGTCTTGAAAAGAATGGCTAAAGGAACAAGAGATATTTACCCTTGGGAGAAAAAGACTGATAAGGATATTATCACTTTCTCTGAGTTTTTGAGAGACACTGAAGTTGAAAATAGATTTGCTTCTGAGAGGGAAGGATGAGAGTCAAAGGACTGAAAGAGTCAGATTTAGATCTAATGTCAGGGAGGAAGGCAGTCCCTATACATTAGGTGATCCTTAAGTTGGAATGAGTTATTTCTGGAGGCAGTATATTCTTCATTACTGAAGGTCTTTAAGAATATGTTGGACAATCCGTTATCAGACCTTTACTTGAGAAGATTCCTATTCAGATGTGGGCCAAAGTATGTCCTTTCTGAGGTTCCTTATAAGTCTAAGTTTCTATGATTCTATTTGGGAACTGATCAGTATTTTCTTCTTCCCTGTTCCAACTAAGCTTGCATTCCTACCTCTTTTTTAAAGCTCTATGACCTATTTGTCATCCGTATCAGATAATGTGCATCAAATAAATAGTGGCCCAGGCATCCTTTCCATTAATTTTATTCCCCCTCCATTGATGCCTAAATACAAATGTATGAAGCTATTAAAATTCAGTATTGTTTTCTTCCTGGGCCTTACAATGTTCCCATATTATGAGGCACTAGGAACAAGCTCACCTTTGTTCTGGCCCTGCCACATAGAGAATACAACCAGCAATCATGCTTCCACTTCCTCCAATTGCATTTTTTAAAGTGCTCTGTGAGACATTATCACATCTAGTCTCCCAGGATCCTTAGGAGGCCTGGCTCACTCCCACTGGTAATAGCTTTTTTTTTTTTTCTTCTTTTTGAAAGATAATGCTTTGGTAGGCATCTTACAGAATCATCTTTAGACTTTGGCATGCAGGCACTATCAATTAAGAACAAATGTTTCATGTGGCTCTTTACTATCCTAGAACTTGTCAAAGAAGACATTACAGTGAAAATAAAAGAGAGAGATTTCTAGGCTGCTCTTTTTATTTTTGTTTGCTTGTTTTACTTTTATGTGGGTTTGCTTTCATTCACCTAAGAGATTGTCAGCACCTCTGTTATGTTTTAATACATTACATTACAGTGATCATTTGGCAAAGGACACCAACTTCTCCTCCTTTATTTCACCACATCCTATCCTTGACCCTCAAAATGATGAGATACAGTAAACATTTATTAGGTATTTATTATATCTTGCAAGTATAACCTCATTTGAGCTTCATAAAAAACCCTGGGAAGTAGGTACTGTTATTTTTATAGTTTGGAGGAAACTTAAAGTTGAGGAAACATATAGTTGAGGAAACTTAGGCTGACAATGTGACTTGCCCAGGGTCACACAGTTAAGTACCTGAGACTGGATTTGAAATAAGATCTTCCTAACTCCAGGTCTAGGTGATCTGGGTTTTGCTAGAATCCAGGACCTTTTAAAGATTTGCTGCTGTTACTGTTTGCTCTAATAGTGCTCAAGTTGCACTGGCATAGTGCATAGAGTGTTGGACTTGGATTCAGAAATAACTAAGTTCCAATGTTCATTATTTGGTTATTTTTCTAAATATTTTTCATCAGTTTTGTTAAGGTAAAAGGGGGGATCCTAATTGCTTTTGGGATGTGAGGATCATATGAGATAATATATGTAAAGCTTTTAAAGTGTTATGTAAATATCAGTTATTGGTTATTATGGGCAGCCACACGGATATTTTTGCCATATTACATTTTTATGAATCATAGATCCAGAGTTGAAAGAAAATTTCTAAATTGCCTAGTCCAAACTTCTCATCTTAAAAATGAGAAAGTTGAGGATACAAGAGATTAATAAACTTTTCTAAACTTGAAAACATATTATAGTCAGAATGTGAACCCAGGGCACTGTATAGCAAATCTATTGCTCTTTTCACTACACCATGATGCCTTTTATGTTTTTTACTTAAAGAAAAAAAGAAACAAAAGAAGCTTCTATCATTATTGAAGTAATCCAAAAGAGGAATGGGATACCTCTGGATAAAATGAGTTCCCCATAAGTAGAGTTTTTATTGGAGAATCCATAATTGAGACTTTGGCAGAAAAGAGATTCTGACTTGTGATTCTTCTTGGCCAATGTGGGCCATGATTCAGGTTTTTCCAGGAAGGCTCTTCAATGTTTACTGATAAATATACTGTGCCCTAGGTAGGCTATAAGTTGTTTAATGTTAATAGAATCAATCAGTGGAATTTGATGTCACTTTCTTCCATGCCTGTCTAGACTGATTGTCAAGATACTTCTCTTTGGCTGTTGCATCATGACTTGAAGTGAGGTAACAAAATGTTAGAAAATCTATAGACAAGCACAGCAGAAAGAGCTATGTTTTCCTGTACATCTTGTGCTTTCAGAGGAGGCTATTGACATGTTAGAGAGGTGAAGTCCTTCTAAAAGGAAAAGGGGGAACTTTGATCAGTCTCTTAATATTCCCCGTTTCAAGTATCAGTCTATTATGATCCAGTAGCACTGATATCCTTATTATTCCTTACCCAGGACAATCTACCTCTTGATTCTGTGTTTTTTCACAGATTGTCCTTTCTGCCTGCAATGGTCTCCCTCCTCATCATAGTCTTTTACCTTCCCTGGCCTTTTTCAAGACTAATCTCAACACAGAATGGCACAATTAATAAAATGCTTGTTGACCAACTAGTCTCAGTGCCTCTATTTGACTGTCTGAAATTATAATTGTCTGTAAAAGATTTTTATCAGGTCTGTTTTATTTCTATTTCTTACATATTTCCAACCCTGTTTCTGGGGACTTTTCCTCCTCATTTTTCTGCTCAATGGGATCATGACCATCTCCTCAGGGGACAATCCAAGTCCAGAGATTTTGCATCCTTTGCCCAAATTTTCCCCAGTGGGTGACTTGCAAAGCCACTCATTTAGATTTTGTGAATGCTCATTTATTAAAGCATATGCATTCTCTGCTGTATTTCATTAAGAATGAGTGAATTATCCAACCATCTGTGTAGGGGGCCAGAATCCATGCTGGGAAACAATGTCCCAGAGTGATCATCATAGAAGCTACAGCCCACATCCCCTAGGAGTTCATTCATCATAAATGATCAACTTAATTTCAGAGTAGCCTGAATGGGAAAGTTGCTTTACTCTGTGTGGTACATAGTACCAAGTTAGTAAACTCTTGAATTCTGGGCCAAAACGCCTAGCTTTTGCCATTTTTTGCTAAAGTGGGAAAAAACACCAAGTAAATCAACATTTTTGCTTGCCAAAATGAACCTAGTCCCTCCTGTAGATTCCATTAATAACCCAGGACAGATGTTTTTCAAATCCTTCACAGAAATGCTACTTCCTGCAGATTTTGTACATGGGAATTCATGAATAAGTCATATGCCACAATCTTTTATAAATGCTTTTGTCCCTTTACTTTAATATTAAATGAGAAGCTATATATTTAATTCTTCCATTTTATGGAGTCTTTCTCTATTTCATTGTTAAATGTGTTTCTAGTAAAAAGAAACATACACTATTTTCCCCTTTTTTTCTTACATTTCATATAGAATATTAACTAGGAATTGTTGCATCAGTGGTAAGTACTACAAATTGTGCCTAGGACAAGTGAGAAAAAGCATACTTTGAAGCCAATAGGAGGTGGTGGTAGTGAGGAAGGATAAGGTAGTTAAAAAAAATTCCCTTCAATTTATGATTTTGTACTTGCCTATTTTAATGAATTACCTTGCTTACTCAATGTTAAATTGTGTTGTTTTACCACTGCTGAAGGATTGAAAGTGCCATAAAACTCATAAGTTTAGTGCCCTCTAAATATGGCATACTGTGATAAAGGTCCAGTTATATTGTCCTAGTCATAGCCTGGATGCTACAAAACCCTAACCCTTCCATCAGAAAGTTGGAGAAGCTAAGGATCCCGGGTCAGACCAGCTGAACTCTTTATCAATCATCAAACACATGTGTAGAGATCCAATTTCATGCTTTGGCTTAGAGCATCTTCTCTGCCTGTAATGTCCTTTCTCCCATTTCCAGCCCTTTATAATCCTACTAATTCTTCAGGATATACTTAAAAGGATGCTTCCTTCACAGCTTTTACTGCCCATGCCATACGTCAGTGAAAAGTAGGCTGGATTCAGAATAAGATATATTGAATTCAAATCCCTATTCTTTCATTTACTATTTTGCTGCTCTTGGCCAATTTTTTCTAAATTTGAAGAAATACCATCTAGATAGCTATAAGCATTTAATTTTTATATTAAATTTTATTTAAAGAATAAAATTAGAAGATGGCAGGGTCAAGAAATTCCTTTGAAAATGACTCTAAACAGGGGGCGGAGCCAAGATGGCGGAGAAGATACACGCCACTGTGTAAGCTCCTTTCTTCCCTCACAACCAACTAGATTTAATCAGCCTCAGAAATAGTGCTGGACTGATAGAATCCACAAGGACTGGAAGCACGACTTACCAGCTGAAGAGAATCTGGAGTTTCAGCAGGAAAGGTCAGCTCCCAGGGGAGGAAGAAGAGAGGCCAGTGCAGACGGTGGGGTAGTGGCACACTGCGCCGATCGCACTGGGGAGGGCTCTGGGATCAGAGAATCCACCGAGATAAAAGAATCTGGCACAGGCTGTTAGCTCTTCTCTGCTTATAGTGCAGCAGTTCAGAGGAGAAATATAAGCCACTTTAAAATTTAAAACTAGATTGGATCTTCCCGGATCCTGGGGGTGACTCAGCAGATCTCGGCACCGGGGCTTGGCCAACATAGGCAATACAGGCTTTTACCTCGGGGTATTTAAGAGATTGAAGAGTGGGTGGGGTGGTAACTCATAGTGCCTGGCTCCGCTGGCTGGAGGCTGTGGAACGGAAGTACCAGAGAAGAGGAACCTTTGAACTAGGGACCGCGGTTTCTGGCATACACTTCCCAGTTTGAGCTCAGGGGCTTTTCACGTCACCTGCTGCAGACATCCACGCCCCACCGGGACACATAGGCTAGGCTTTGAGCCACCTTTACTGTTCAGTCTCAACCTCAGGGAAGCCGCTAAAACACAGCTCCCTCAGGGCACAGCAGTGCTGGTCTCCTCTGAGGCACTTCCAGGGAGGGGGTGGGGAACTCTTTCCCAGAGCTCTCTCTTAGCTCAGGCGCAGGGGCCGCTGCATCCATCCTGTCTGGGAGGAAGCTGGTAAAGAAATAAATAAATAATTTCCTACCCCAGGGACAGACCCCAAAAGATTTTTTAAGTATGAGCAAGAAGCCCAAAAAAACCATAGATTCCTTCTACACAGAGAAAGAGCGGGTATCCAACCCCGAGGAAGTTAACAGCAGAGAGTCAGCACATAACAACCTAAAGGGGAACGGTTCCTAGCCCCCATCACATAACTCTCTCCTTGAAGAGACTATTAAAAAGTTAAGAGAGTTTGAAGAAAAATTGGGAAAGGAAAGAGAAGCTATGATAGAGAATAACAACATTCTGAAATTGGAGTTGGAAAAAATAAAGAATTCACAAGAGATGCAGGGAAACAAAATTAGGGAATTAGAAAAGGTAAAAAAATCACAGGAAAGTAGGATTTCTGAATTGGAGAAGATAAAAAGGTCCCAAGAAAATAGGATTTCTGAATTGGAAAAAGAAAATAATTCTCAAAAAAAAATTAGGGAAATGGAAAAAAATTCAATAGAGCAAAATAATTCATTTAAAAATGAAATTGGGCATTTACAAAAAGAACTAAAAACTGTGAAAGAAGAAATAATTCAGAATTTTAGCAAAGTGGCAGGATACAAAATAAATCCACATAAATCCTCAGCATTCTTATATATCACCAACAAAATGCAACAGCAAGAGATACAAAGAGAAATTCCATTCCAAACAAATGTTGAGAGTATAAAGTATTTGGGAATCCATCTACCAAAGAATAGTCAGGAATTATATGAGCAAAATTACAAAACACTTGCCACAAAAATAAAGTCAGATTTAAATAATTGCAAAGACATTCAGTGCTCTTGGATAGGCCGAGTGAATATAATAAAGATGACAATACTCCCCAAACTAATCTATTTATTTAGTGCTATACCAATCAGACTCCCAAGAAACTATTTTAATGACCTAGAAAAAATAACAACAAAATTCATATGGAAGAATAAAAGGTCGAGAATTGCAAGGGAACTAATGAAAAAAAAAAGTCAGAGGAAGGTGGTCTAAGTGTACCTGATCTAAAGCTATATTATATAGCAGCAGTCACCAAAACCATTTGGTACTGGCTAAGAAATAGAACGGTAGATCAGTGGAACAGATTAGATACAAAGGACAAAAATATAGCAATCTAATCTTTGACAAACCCAAAGACACCAACATTAGGGACAAAAATTCATTATTTGGAAGAAACTGTTGGGAAAACTGGAAATTAGTATGGCAGAAATTAGATATGGACCCACACTTAACACCATATACCAAGATAAGATCAAAATGGGTCCATGATTTAGACATAAAGAATGAGATCATAAATAGATTAGAGGAACAGAGAATAGTCTACCCCTCAGACCTATGGAGGAGGAAGGAATTTATGACCAGAGGAGAATTAGAGATCATTATTGATCATAAAATAGAAGATTTTGATTACATCAAACTAAAAAGTTTCTATTCGAACAATACTAATGCAAACAAGATTAGAAGGGAAGTAACAAATTGGGAAAATATTTTTAAAAGTACAGTTTCTGACAAAGGTCTCATTTCCAAAATATATAGAGAACTGACCCTGATTTATAGGAAACCAAACCATTCTCCAATTGATAAATGGTCAAGGGATATGAACAGACAATTCTCAGATGATGAAATTGAAACTATTTCCACTCATATGAAAGAATGTTCCAAATCACTACTGATCAGAGAAATGCAAATTAAGACAACTCTGAGATACCACTATACACCTATCAGATTGGCTAAGATGACAGGAACAAATAATGATGAATGTTGGAGGGGATGTGGGAAAACTGGGACACTAATACATTGCTGGTGGAGTTGCGAAAGAATCCAGCCATTCTGGAGAACAATTTGGAACTATGCCCAAAAAGTTGTTAAACTGTGCATACCCTTTGACCCAGCATTGCTGTTATTGGGATTATATCCCAAAGAAATACTAAAGAGTGGAAAGGGTCCTGTATGTGCCAAAATGTTTGTGGCAGCTCTTTTTGTAGTGGCCAGAAACTGGAAGATGAATGGATGTCCATCAATTGGAGAATGGTTGGGTAAATTATGGTATATGAAGGTTATGGAATGTTATTGCTGTGTAAGAAATGACCAGCAGGAGGAATACAGAGAGGCTTGGAGAGACTTAAATCAACTGTTGCTGAGTGAAATGAGCAGAACCAGAAGATCACTATACACTTTAACAACAATACTGTATGAGGATGTATTCTGATGGAAGTGGAAATCTTCAACATAAAGAAGATCCAACTCACTTCCAGTTGATTAATGATGGACAGAAATAACTATACCCAGAGAAGGAACACTGGGAAGCGAATGTAAATTGTTAGCACTACTGTCTATCTACCCAGGTTACTTATACCTTCGGAAGCTAATAATTAATGTGCAACAAGAAAATGGTATTTACACACATATATTGTATCTAGGTTATATTGTAACACATGTAAAATGTATGGGATTACCTGCCATCGGGGGGAGGGAGTGGAGGGAGGGAGGGGATAATTTGGAAAATTGAATAAAATTTTAAAAAATTAAAAAAAATAAAAATAAAGAAAATGACTCTAAACAAATTTTAGAGCATCAGAGCACCTAAAAAGGCAGAGTAGATCATTTTCCAGCTGAAAGTAAAATAAGCTCAGTAGAAAAAAATTTGTGATACTAGGATGGGAATCCAATATGCAGTCCTAGTGCAGCCCCAGCCCTGGACTGGGTCTGACCTTAGAATCAGTAGCATTGCTGGAGGCTTCTGGATCTCTCATCCCAATGACACCAAGGATGACTCAGAAGGTCAGTGGAAAAGGTCTGTGGTAATTGAGTGAAGGTCTGGTTACAGTCCCAGCAAAGCCCCAATCAGTGAAGCCCAGCACCTACTAGCATACTGGATCTTATAGCTACAGTGGGGTAGGGACTATCTTAACAGCAGCAGGGCAGAAAAAAGTGGAATTGGGCTCAAGACATAAAATAACTTAAAAGGGACTTTAAAAATCAAATAAGAGAGACAGAGGGAAAATTAGGGGAGGATTTGAGAGTTGCAAAAGAAAATACAAAAAGATATAAGGAGAATGCCTTAGAAAGCAAAATTGGCCAGTTGGGAAAGGACATACAAAAGCTTACTGAGGAAAATAATTACTCACAAATAGAACTGAACAAATGGAAGCTCATGCCTTTATGAGAAATCAAGATACAGTAAGGCAAAAAAAAAAAAAAAAAAAAAAAAACTGGAAAAATAGAAAAAAGTGAAATTGCTCATTGGGAAACAACTGATCCAGGAGAGATAATTTAAAAATTAATGGCCTAGGGGCAGCTAGATGGCACAGTGGATAGAGTACCAGCCTTAAATTCAGGAGGACCCGAGTTCAAATCTGATCTCAGACACTTAACACTTCCTAGCTGTGTGACCCTGGGCAAGTCACTTAACCCCAGCATCAGAGGAAAAAATGGTCTATCTGAAAGTCATAATCAAAAAAAAAAAGCCTGGATATCACTTTTCAAGAAATTATCAAGAAAATTAATATTTTCAAACCAGAGGGTAAAATAGAAATAAAAAGACTCCACCAATTATCCTGAAAGAGAGTACAAAATGAAAATTCCTAGGAGTATTACACTCAAATTCTGGAACTTCCAAATTAAGGAGAAAATATTGCAAGCCTCTAGAAAGAAATAATTCAAATATAGTGGAGCCACAATCAGGGATAACAAAAATTTAGCAGCTTCTATATTAAAGGACCAAGAGGCTTGGAATCTGATATTCTTGAGAGCAATGGAGCTAGGATTGCAACCAAGAATCACCTACACAAAAAAAGGAAAAAAAAACTGAATATAATCCCTTATTTTTATTTTTAAGTTATTTTTATTATAGCTTTTTATTTACAAGATATATGCATGGGTAATTTTTTCAGCACTGACAATTGCAAAATCTTTTGTTCCAATTTTTCCTCTCTTTTACCCCATTCTCTCCCCCAGATGCCAAGTAGACCAATACATGTTAAATATGTTAAAGTATATGTTAAATACAATACATGTATACATATCCATACAGTTATTTCACTGCACAGGAAGAATCAAATTTTAAAATAATGTACAATTAAACTGTGAAGAAAATAAAAAATGCAAGCATTCAAAAACAGAGAGATTGGAAATGCTATGTAGTGGTTCACATTTATTTGCCAGAGTTCTTTCTCTGGATGTAGCTGGTTCTATTCGTTATTGAGCAAATCGAACTGATTTTGTTCAACTCATTGTTGAAGAGGGCCATGCCCATCAGGATTGATCATCATATACTATTGTTGTTGAAGTATATAATAATCTCCTGGTCCTGATCTTTTCACTCAGCATCAATTCACATAAGTCTCTCCAAGCCTTTCTGAAATCATCCTGTTGGTCACTTCTTACAGAACAATAATATTCCATAACATTCATAGTGGTATATGAATGTTATGGAATATTATTGTTCTGTAAGAAATGACCAACAGGAGGAATACAGAGAGGCTTGGAGAGACTTACATCAACTGATGCTGAGTGAAACGAGCAGAATCAGGAGATCATTATACACTTCAACAATGATACTGTACGAGAATGTATTCTGATGGAAGTGGATATCTTCAACATAGAGAAGAGCTAATCCAATTCCAATTGATTAATGATGGAAAGAATCAGCTACATCCAGAAAAGGAACAATGGGAAATGAGTGTAAACTGTTTTTTTACCTTCTGAACCCAATTCTTCCTGTGCAACAAGAAATTTGGTTCTACACACATATATTGTATCTAGAATATATTGTAATATATTTAACATGTATAAGACTGCCTGCCATCTGGGGGAGGGGGTTGGGGAGGAAGGGAAAAAATCTGAACAGAATTAAGTGCAAGGGATAATGTTGTAAAAAATTACCCATGCATATGTGCTGTCAAAAAAAGTTATAATTATAAAATAAAATAAAAATTAAATTAGAAAAAACATTCATATACCACAATTTATTCAGCCATTCTCCAATTGACGGGAATCCACTCAGTTTCCATTTTGTAGACACTACAAAGAAGGCTGCCACAAACACTTTTGCATACACAGGCCCCTTTCCCTTCTTTAAAATTTTCTTGGTATATAAGCCCAGTAGTAACATTGCTGGATCAAAGGGTATGCGCAGTTTGATACTTTTTTGAGCATAGTTCCAAATCACTCTCCAGAATGGTTGGATGTATTCATAATTCCATCAACAATCTATCAGTGTCCCAGTTTTCCTACATCCCCTCCAACATTTAGCATTATCTTTTCCTGTCATCCTAACCAATCTGAGAGATGTAGTGGTATCTCAGAGTTGTCTTAATTTGCATTTCTCTGATTAATAATTATGGGACATTTTTTCATATGGCTAGAAATAATTTCAATTTCTTCATCTGAAAATTGTCTGTTCATATCCTTTGGCCATTTGTCAGTTGGAGAATGGCTTGATTTCTTATCAATTAGAGTCAATTATATATTTTGGAAATGAGGAACCTTTGACTGTAAAAATTTTTTTCCCAAATTATCACTTCCTTTCTAATCTTGTCTGAATTGATTTTGCTTTTATGTAATCAAAATTTTCTACTTTGTGATAAATAATGATCTCTAGTTCTCCTTTGGACACGAATTCCTTCCTCCTCCACAAGTATGTGAGGTAAACTCTCCCATGTTCCTCTAATTTATTTATGATCTCGTTCTTTATGCCTAAATCTTGAACCCATTTTGATCTTATCTTAGTATGTGGTGTTAAATGTGGGTCCATGCCTAGTTTCTGCCATATGTACAAAACCTTTTTAGCTGAATATAATCAAAATGATTTATTTGGTGTTCAGTTATGAGTTCCAGTTCTTCTTTTGCCACAAATTCCTTCCTCCTCCACAAGTCTGAGAGGTAAAGTATCCTATGATCTTCTAATTTATTTATAATCTCATTCTTTATGCCTAGATCATGAACCCATTTTTACCATATTTTGGTGTACAATGTTAAGTGTGGGTCAATGCCTAATTTCTGCCATACTAAATTTCAATTTCCTAGCAGTTTTTGTCAAACAGTGAATTCTTACCCCAGAAAATGAGGTCTTTGGGTTTGTCAAACTCTAGACTATTAAAGTTATTGACTGTTTTGTCCTTTGAACCTAACTTATTCCACTGATAAACCAGTCTATTTCTCAGCCATACCAAATGGTTTGGGTAACCGCTGCTTTATAATATAGTTTTAGATCTGGTACAGCTAGGCCACCTTCATTTGATTTTTTTTTTCATTAGTTCCCTTGAAAGTCTTAACCTTTTGTTCTTTCAGATGAATTTTGTTGTTATTTTTTCTAGGTCATTAAAATAGTTTTTGGGGAGTCTGATTGGTATAGCACTAGGTAAGTAGATAAGTTTAAGTATTATTGTTATCTTTATTATATTTGCTCGACTTATCCAAGAGCATTTGATATTTTTCCATTTGGTTAGTTCTGACTTTATCTGTGTGGAAAGTGTTTTGTAGTTTTACTCATATAGTTCCTGACTTTCCCTTGGCAAATATTTTATATTATCAGCAATTACTTTAAATGGAATTTCTCTTTGTAATTCTAACTGTTGGATTTTCTTCCTCATATATAAGAATGCTGATGACTTATATAGGTTTATTTTGTATTCTGCACCTTTGCTAATGCAGAGTATAATCCTTTAGAGATAAAGGTGACCATTCAATGAAATAGAGACTTTTTCAGGCATTTGTAAATAAAAAACCAGAGATGAATGGAAATTTTGATTTTCAAATATAGGACTCTGAAGAAGGATAAAAAGATAGATAGGAAAATTATCAAAGAGAGATCTATTTACCTTCCTACATGGAAGAATGATATTTGTAACTCATTAGAATGTTATCATTATTATGGCAATTAGAAGGAGTATATCAAGACAGAATGAGCATTATTGTGAATTGACTATGAAGGGGTATCTTTTTCATGATGAAATTAAGGGGTAAGAGAGGAATGTACTGGGAGAAAGAGAAAGTGAAAATTAGAATGGTGCAAATTATCTGCCACAAAAAAGATATAAAAAAAAGCTTTATGAATAAATGGAAAAGGGTAAAGACAGTGAATGAGTGAACCTTACTTTCATCAGAAATGGCTCAAATAGAAGATACATACTTAAAAGGTACAGAAATCTATCTTACCTTGAGGGAGAATAGGAAGGAAATTATATATGGGAAGGAGGGAGGGTGACAAAAGAGAGGCATGTTGGGGAAAGGAGTGCTCAGTAACAAAGCACTTTTGAAGAGGAACAGGGGGAAAAGAGAGAATAAATGGGGGAAATACAATTAGCAATAGTAAGTGTAAAAAATTCTCTAATAAGGCCTCATTGCTCAAACATAAAGGTAACTGAGTCAAATTTATAACAAAAATAAATAAATAAGAGCCATGCCCCATTTGATCTGATAAATGACCAAAAGATATGATCTATGCCCCAAAAGTTGCAAATCCATGCATGTCCTTTGACCTAACACCATCACTACTAGACATGAATACCAAAAACAATTCAGTAAAAAACAGAAAAAAGATTAAAAAAGTCGTATATAGAGAAAAAATATTCATAACAACTCCCAAAACAAAATTTGATTCTTATCAATTGGGGAATGGCTCAATAAATTGTGGTATATGTTTGTGATGGATTATTATTGTTCTCTGGCAAATGATGAGCAGGATTCTCTCAGGAAAAAAATCCCTAGAAAGTCCTCCATGAACAAAGTGAAATATACTTTATATAAAATAATAGCAATAATTTGGGATGGCCATGTGTAAATGACTTTGTTATTCTAAGTAGTACAATTATCCACAACTACTGTAAAGGATTTATAATGAAAAATCCTATCTAAACTCAGAAAAGGAATGGAATGAAGATTGCAACATTCTCTGTATTTTTCTCTCTGTGTGTGAATGTGTGTGTGTGTTTCTCTGTTTTTATATTTCTTTTTCTCTCTTAATTTATTTATTTTAATGCACATTGTATTATGAATCATGTTGGGAGAGAAAAATCAAAGCAAAAGGGAAAAACATGGGAGAAATAAAAACAAAACAAAACAAAAACAGAACTGAACATAGCATGTGTTGATTTATGTACAGTCTCCTGTTTTTAATTGTAGTAAGTTTATTTTTAATTCACATTGCTTTATGAATCATGTTGGGAAGAAAAAATTAGAGTTTGGGGATTTATCAAATACTAGATTGCTAAAAGGCTTGATTATTGTGTTGTATGTATCTAATTTATTCCACTTATCCAACACTAAATTTCTCAGTCATTACCAAATTGTTTTGATTACTGCTACTTTATAATATAATTTTAGATTTGGTACTACTAAGCTACCATCCTTTGAATTTTTTTCATTAATTCTCTTAATATTCTTGACATTTTGTTCTTCCAGATGAATTTTGATATTGTGTTTTCTTGGTATGGCACTGAACAAGTAGACCAAGTTAGGCTGAATTGTCATTTTTAAATGACAATTATTAGTTTAGCTTAACCATGAATAATTGATTTTTTTCCAATTGTTTAGATCTGACTTTATTTGGGTGAGAAGTGTTTTGTAAACTGTGTTCATATAGTTTTGGGTTTGTCTTAGCAGGTAGAGCACCAAGTATTTTATTTTCTCTATAGTAATTTTAAATGGAATTTTTCTTTCTATCTTTTGCTGATGGGCTTTGTCAGTAATAAATAGAAATGCTGATTATTTGTGTGGGTTTATGGTATGTCTTGCAATTTGACTAAAGCTGTGAATTATTTCCAGTAGGTTTTTGAATTATTTTTTAGGATTCTCTAACTATATCATCAGATCATCTGCAAGGAGTGATAGTTTTATTTCCTCATTGCCTATTCTGTTTCCTTTAATTTCTTTTTTTTTTTCTTATTGTCAAAGCCAACATTTTTGGTACAATGTTGAATAATAATGGTACTAATAGGCATCCTTGTTTCACCCCTGATCTTATTGGGAATGCATTCAAGTTTTCTCCATTACAAATAATGCTTGCTGTAGTTTTAGATAGATACTGCCTATTATTTTAATAAAGTCCCTTTTATCCCTATGTTCTCTAGTGCTTTTAATAGGAACAGGTGCTGTATTTTGTCAAAATCTTTTTCTGCATCTATTAAGATGATTATATGATTTGTGTTTGTTTTGTGATTGATGTGGTCAATTATGGCCTTAGTTTTCCTGACATTTAACTAACCCTGCATTCTTGGTACAAAGCCTACTTGGTCATCCTGTTGATAAATTGCTGTAATCTCTTCACTAATATTTTATCTAAAATTATTGCATCAATATTCATTAGGGTGATTGGTCTGTAATATTCTTTATCTGTTTTGACCTTTCCTAATTTAGGTATCAGTGCAATATTTGTGTATAAAGGAATTTGACAATACTCATTCTTTACCTATTTTTCTAAATGGTCAACATAGTATTGGAATTAATTTTTCTTTAAAGGTTTGGTAGAATTCATTTGTGGATCCATATGGCCCTGAGGATTTTTTCTTAGAGAGTTCGTTAATGACTTGTTCAATTCCTTTTTCTAAAATGGGACTATTTAAGTCCTTTATTTCCTCCTCTGTTAACTTGGGCAATTTATATTTTTTTGTAAATATTTATCCATTTTGGTTAGATTGTTAGACTTGTTGCCATTGAGTTGTACAAAATAGCTATGACTTATTGCATTAATTTCTTTTTCATTTGTGGTGAGTTCACTCCTTTCATTTTTGATTCTGGTGATTTGTTTTCCCTTTTTTGATAAGATTAACCAAATATTTAACTATCTTGTTAATTTAACTATCTTGTTAGTTTTTTCATAAAAGCAACTCTTAATTTTGTTTATTAGCTCAATAACTTTCTTAGTCTCTATTTTATTATTCTGTCCTTTGAGTTTCAAAGTTATTAATTTGGTATTTAATTGGGGATTTTTATTTGTTCTTTTTCTAGCTTTTTAAGTTGCATGCCTAATTCATTGCTCTCCTCTTTCTCTATTTTATTTATGTAGCTATTTAAAGATATAAAATTTCCCTTAAGGACTGCTTTAGCTGCATCCCATAGATTTTGGTAAGTTGTCTCATTATTGTCATTTCCTTGAATGAAATTATGGATGGTTTCTGTGATTTGTGATTTGACCCACTCATTCTTTAGAGTTAGATGATTTAATTTCCAATTGATTTTTAGTCTATATTCCCCTGGCCCTTTATTGAATATAACTTTTATTATATTGTGGTCTGAAAAGGAAGCATTTACTATTTCTGCCTTTTTTGCATTTAATGGTGATAATTTTATGCCATAATACATGATCAATTTTTGTGTAGGTGCCATGTACTGCTGAGAAAAATTCTTTTCTATCCCTATTAAATTTTTTTCTCAGTGATCTATCATATCTAGGTTTTCTAGGATTCTATTAACCTCTGGTTTCTTGTTTATATATTTTGTGGTTAGATCTGATTCTGAGAATGGAAGATTGAGCTCATTCACTAGAACAGTTTTACTGTCTATATCTTGCTGTAACTGGCTTAAAATCTTCTCTAGGAATTTGCCTTCTCTACCACTTGGTGCATACACATTTAATATCTTTACTACTTCATTATTTACTGTACTTTTTTTCAAGAAGTACTAAATGAGGTGCTCCTTATTTCTTTTAATAAGATCTATTTTTAGTTTTCCTTTGTCTGAAATTGGAATTGTTATGCTTTCTTTTTTACTTCAGCTGAAGCATACTAAAATCTGTTCCAGCCTTTTACCTTTACTCTGTATGTGTCTCTTTGTGTCAAATGTGTTTCTTTGAAACAACATATTGTAGGATTCTGTTTTTTAATCCACTATGTTATTCTCTTCCATTTTATGGAAGAGTTCATCCCATTAGCATTAACAATTATGATTACTAGCTCTGTATTGCCTTCCATCCTATTTTCTCCATTATATATATTTTTGTTCTCTTTCTACCTTGTCCTCAGTCCTGTCTTATTTTTTTACTCACTCCACCCACTATCTTATCTATCACTCCTTCCCTTCTCTTAGTAATTTTTTTTTAATCCACTACACTCACTACCTTAACTTCTATCAGCCCTTCCCCTCTTCTATTACCTTTTTTTCCCTAGTGTTTTTGCCCTCCCTTCTATGCTGTCACTTCCTTTTATTTTCCTTTCTCCTCCTACTTCTTTATGGAATTAATTTTAAATTTAAATTTAATTAATTCTTTATGGAATCAATAATTTTTAAATTGTATCTTCTGGGTTTATTTTCCAGTTCAGCTATTTTATTAATGAGGTATACCACATTTTCTTCCATTTCTTTTTTTTATTTTCTTTATTTTGAGACTTATTCTTATTGTCTCACAAAGTCATTAGCTTTCATTTAACCTGTCCTAGTTTTAAAAGTGTAATTAATTGAAAATTCCAGTAAGGAAAATTCAATTTATTCCTATACACTCTAGTGTTTTTAATAGGAATGGGTGTTGGATTTTGTCAGAGATTTCTGAAGATTTCAGTTTCCATGAAATTTGATTCCTGTGCTGACTGCTTACTTCTTTTGACTTTTTTCTTTATTTTCTACCATGCTTTTTGGGATGTATGGGTTGTTCAAGAAAAACTAGCACCTCTGGTGTAAAAATTTGATGAGACCTTTTAAAGGCTGCTCATCCACATATGGTGTCAACTTAGTATTCAATTCTTATCTGCGGCTGTAAGAAACTGTAGCATGTGTAGAAACCATACCCTTGTAAACCATGTTGACAGACAAATTCAATCAAGTTGAGGCTAATTGACTGGTCACAAATTCATTCAGTCTACTTCCTCTGGTAGAATGAGTAGATGAGAACAATTTATGCCATTGGCCATGATGACAGCTGAAGCAGGCAATGTGGGTCCCTTAGAGTTTGTACAGACTTTAAAGATGCCAAGGTCATTTTGTACCAGGGTCATCACCATTTGCCATTGTATTTTAATGACTATGGAAGAGAGTAAAGCTGATGACTTGGTGAAACTCTACCTCGCTTAAATCTAATTCACACATAAGTCAATATCATTCATCCTCTTTGAAAATGAAACACAAACAAGCAAAAGCTTGCTGGAATTATAGCCTCAACTCAGCAAAATGATGAAGTATATTCTACTATAGACAAAACTGAATATGTAATGAGATAACATATAATGTATATTTAGAAGCTTTGAATTTAATTCTCACCTTCACTTACTATCTTGGTCAAGTCACTTAAACTTCTTATGGGTATAATAAACATACTGGACTGAATACCTTCAGAAATACTTTCCATCTAGAGTAATGATCCTTTAAATACTTAGTGAACAAGACTATGCTCTGGAGGCTGTGGTTTTGGAAAAATTTCCAAAACCAGGTCAATTGGCAAGGTCAAACTAGAATTCCAAGTGTAAAGAAAATACTTGAGTATCCAAAAAACATTATAAGGACTTAGTTGTAGAGATGGAAATCCCAAACAGTCTTGATCAGAACCTAATGGAAAGAATCAAAGAGGAACCAAGAATAAGTCTATTCTAATGCTAAACCATTGGATGGTTTTATAGCCAAGGTTAAGGCTGGGTCTAGAAGAAAGGGAAAGAAGATGCAGGGGTGGGGGCGGAGCCAAGATGGCGGAGAAGAAACACACGACTCAGTGAACGTCCTCACTCCCTCACAACCAATTAGATAAATTAAGTCTCAAAATTAGCTCAGGACTGATAGATACCACAAGGACTGGAAGCATGACTTACCAGCTGAAGAGAATCTGGAGTTTCAACAGGAAAGGTCAGTTCTCAGGGGAGGAATAAGAAAGACCAGCACAGACGGTGGGGTAGGGGCACACTGCGCCAATTGCGCTGGGAGGGGCTCTGGGATCAGAGAAGCCACTGAGGTAAAGGAATCTGGCACAGGCTGTTAGCTCTTCTCTGCTAATTATTTAGCAGTTCAGAAGAGAAAGCCAAAATATTTTAAAACTCAAATTAGATTTTCCCGATCTGGGGGGTGACTCAGCAGACTCAGCACCAGGGGGTGTGGCCTCAGCTACCTCCTGAGAATAGTTAAGAGACTGACAAGTGGGTGGATACGGCCCAAGGCAACACACACTGCCTAGCTTAGCTGGAGGGAGTGGAACTCAGCTCCAGGAAGTCCCAGAGAAGCGGAACCTTTGAACTAGGGACCACGGTTTCTGGCAGACACTTCCAGTTTGAGCACAGGGGCTTCTCACGTCACCTGCTGCAGACATCCACTCCCCACCCGGACACATAGGCTGGGCTTCGTGCTGTCTTCACTATTCTACGCCCTCGAAGCACAGTAGTGCTAATCACCTCTGAGGCACTTCCAGGGAGGGGGTGGGGAACTCTCTCCCAGAGCTCTCTCTTAGCTCAGGCGCAGGGGCCGCTGCATCCATCCGGTCTGGGAGGAAGCTGGTAAAGAAGTAAATAATTTCCTACCCCAGGGACAGACCCCAAAAGATTTTTTTAAGTATGAGCAAAAAAGCTAGAAAAACCATAGATTCCTTCTATACAGAGAAAGAGCGGGTATCCAACCCCGAGGAAGTTGACAGCAGAGAATCAACAGACAACAACCTAAAGGGGAACGATTCCTGCCCCCCATCACATAACTCTCTCCTAGAAGAAGCTCTTAAAAAATTGAGGGAGATCGAAGAAAAATGGGGAAAAGAAAGGGAAGTTATGATAGAGAATAACAACGTCCTGAAATTGGAGTTGGAAAAAATAAAGAATTCACAGGAGATGCAGGGAAACAAAATTAGTGAATTAGAAAAGGTTAAAAAAACACAGGAAAGTAGGATTTCTGAATTGGAAAAGATAAAAAAGTCTCAAGAAAATAGAATTTCTGAATTGGAAAAAGAAAATAATTTTCAAAAAAAAAATTAGGGAAATGGAAAAAAATTCAATAGAGCAAAATAATTCATTTAAAAATGAAATTGGGCATTTACAAAAAGAACTAAAAACTGTGAAAGAAGAAAATAACTCCTTAAAAGTCAGGATGGAACAAATAGAAATGAATGATTCACAGAGAACCCAAGAATCAGTCAAACAAAACAAAAAAAAATGAGAAGCTGGAGAACAACGTCAAATACTTACTGGGAAAATCTATAGACCTGGAAAATAGATCTAGGAGAGATAATCTGCGGATTATTGGACTTCCAGAAAACTATGACCAAAAAAAGAGCCTAGATTCTATTTTACAGGAAATTATCAAAGAGATCTGTCCAGAGATAATAGAAACAGAAGGGAAAGTAGATGTGGAAAGAATTCATCGAACTCCTTCTGAAATAGACCCGAAAAAAAGAACACCACGGAATATAGTGGCTAAGCTGCAGAATTACCACACAAAGGAGAAAATCCTGCAAGCAGCTAGAAAAAAACAATTTAAATACCAAGGTGCCACAATAAGGGTCACCCAAGATCTGGCTGCCTCCACATTAAAAGATAGAAGGGCCTGGAACCTGATATTCCGAAAGGCAAAAGATCAAGGACTGCAACCAAGAATGAACTACCCAGCTAAGTTTAGCATCTTTTTCCATGGAAGAAGATGGTCATTCAATGAAACAGAGGAATTCTATATGTTTCTAAGAAAAAAACCAGACTTAAACAAAAAATTTGATCTACATCCACAAGACTGAAGAGAAACAGAAAAAGGTACACAGAACCCTTGAGAACTGTAACTCTGTTGTGGGTATATAAAAAAATACTCAAGGATAATTTGATTTTACTGATATAAAAGAAAAAAAGGGGGGTGTGGTAAAGGGAAGGAGGTCGGTTCAGAAAAAGGGGAAGGAGTGATAAAAAGAGGGAAACTACACCCCAGGAAGAGACATAGAAAATACACCATATCTGAGGGAACTTAGTGAGGGGGAGAATCATTGTGTGAATCTTACTCTCATCAGAAGAGGCTCAAAGAGTAAATAATTAACATATTTGTTTTTCAGAGAATTTTCTCTCACCTCATTAAAAGGGGGGAGAGGAAAAGGGGAAAGGAAAAGGAGAATAAGTGAAGGGACTTGGAGGGAGGGGGGAGGGATCCTTAAAAAAAAAAAAAGAGGGAGGGTTGCGCGTCACAAGGGGGGTCTGTAAATTAAATATCGGGGAGGGGGATCAGGGGGGTCAAGGGAAAAAAGTATAATCTGGGGATAATACGATGGCAGGAAACACAGAATTAGTAATTTTAACTGTAAATGTAAATGGGATGAACGATCCCATCAAACGGAGACGGATAGCAGATTGGATCAAAAAGCAGAACCCTACAATATGTTGCCTACAGGAAACACACTTAAAGCAGGGAGATACATACAGAGTAAAGGTAAAAGGTTGGAACAGAGCCTATTATGCTTCAGGTAAAGCCAAAAAAGCAGGGGTAGCTATCCTTATCTCAGATCAAGCAAAAGCAGAAGTTGATCTAATTAAAAGAGATAAGGAAGGAAACTATATACTGCTGAAAGGTAGCATAAATAATGAAGCCATATCGATACTAAACATACATATATGCACCAAGTGGTATAGCATCTAACTTTCTAAAGGAAAAGTTAAGAGAACTGCAAGAAGAAATAGACAGTAAAACTATAATAGTGGGAGATCTCAACCTTGCACTCTCAGATTTAGACAAATCAAACCACAAAACAAACAAGAAAGAAATTAAAAAAGTAAATAGAACATTAGAAAAACTAGGTATGATAGACCTTTGGAGAAAACTGAATGGCAATAGGAAGGAATATACTTTCTTCTCAGCAGTTCATGGATCCTATACAAAAATTGACCATATATTAGGACATAAAGATCTCAAAATTAAATGTAGGAAGGCAGAAATAATAAATGCCTTCTTCTCAGATCACAATGCAATAAAAACTACATTCAGTAAAAAGTTAGGGGTAAATAGACCAAAAAGTAATTGGAAACTGAATAATCTCATCTTAAAGAATGACTGGGTGAAAGAGCAAATTATAGAAACAATTTCACCCAAGATAATAATAATGATGAGACATCATATCAAAATCTTTGGGATGCAGCTAAAGCAGTAATAAGGGGAAATTTTATATCTTTAGAGGCTTATTTGAAGAAAATTGAGAAAGAGAAGATTAACGAATTGGGCTTACAACTTAAAAGGCTAGAAAAAGACCAAATTATAAACCCCCAACCAAAAATTAAACTCGAAATACAAAAATTAAAAGGAGAAATCAATAAAATTGAAAGTAAAAAAACTATTGAATTAATAAATAAAACCAAGAGTTGGTTTTATGAAAAAGCCAATAAAATAGATAAACCTTTGGTAAATTTGATCAAAAAAAAGAAAGAGGAAAATCAAATTGATAGTCTTACAAATGAAAAGGGGGATCTTTCCACCAATGAAGAGGAAATTAGAGAAATAATAAGGAGTTACTTTGCCCAACTTTATGCCAATAAATTTGATAACTTAAGTGAAATGGATGACTTTCTCCAAAAATATAGGCTCCCTAGATTAACAGAGGAGGAGATAAATTGCTTAAATAGTCCCATTTCAGAAAAAGAAATAGAACAAGCTATTAATCAACTCCCCAGGAAAAAATCCCCAGGGCCAGATGGATTCACATGTGAATTCTACCAACCATTTAAAGAACAATTAGCCCCAATGTTATATAAATTATTTGAAAAAATAGGGGATGAAGGAGTCCTACCAAACTCCTTTTATGACACAGACATGGTACTGATACCTAAACCTGGTAGATCGAAAACTGAGAAAGAAAATTATAGACCAATCTCCTTAATGAATATTGATGCTAAAATCTTAAATAAGATATTAGCAAAAAGACTTCAGAAAATCATCTCCAAGATAATACACTATGATCAAGTAGGATTTATTCCAGGAATGCAGGGCTGGTTTAATATTAGGAAAACTATTAATATAATTGACCATATTAATAATCAAATTAATAAGAACCATATGATCATCTCAATAGATGCAGAAAAAGCATTTGACAAAATCCAACATCCATTCCTACTAAAAACTCTTGAGAGTATAGGAATAAATGGATTATTCCTTAGAATAATCAGGAGTATATATTTAAGACCGTCAGTAAGCATAATATGCAATAGAAATAAACTGCAACCTTTCCCAGTAAGATCAGGAGTGAAACAAGGTTGCCCACTATCACCATTACTATTCAATATAGTACTAGAAACGCTAGCCTCGGCAATAAGAGCCGAGAAAGAGATTCAAGGAATTAGAGTAGGAAATGAGGAAATTAAACTATCACTTTTTGCAGATGACATGATGGTATACTTAGAGAACCCCAAAGACTCTGCTAAAAAGCTACTAGAAATAATTCAAAATTTCAGCAAAGTGGCAGGATACAAAATAAATCCACATAAATCCTCGGCATTTTTATATATCACTAACAAAATGCAACAGCAAGAGATACAAAGAGAAATTCCATTCCAAACAAATGTTGAGAGTATAAAGTATTTGGGAATCCATCTACCAAAGAAAAGTCAGGAATTATATGAGAAAAATTACAAAACACTTGCCACAAAAATAAAATCAGATTTAAATAATTGGAAAGACATTCAGTGCTCTTGGATAGGCCGAGCGAATATAATAAAGATGACAATACTCCCCAAACTAATCTATTTATTTAGTGCTATACCAATCAGACTCCCAAGAAACTATTTTAATGACCTAGAAAAAATAACAACAAAATTCATATGGAAGAATAAAAGGTCAAGAATTGCAAGGGAACTAATGAAAAAAAACTCAGAGGAAGGTGGTCTAAGTGTACCTGATCTAAAGCTAGATTATATAGCAGCAGTCACCAAAACCATTTGGTATTGGCTAAGAAATAGACCGGTAGATCAGTGGAACAGATTAGATACAAAGGACAAAAAAGGGTACATCTATAGCAATCTAATCTTTGACAAACCCAAAGATTCCAACATTAGGGATAAAAATTCATTATTCGGAAAAAACTGTTGGGAAAACTGGAAATTAGTATGGCAGAAATTAGATATGGATCCACACTTAACACCATATACCAAGATAAGATCAAAATGGGTCCATGATTTAGGCATAAAGAGGGAGATAATAAATAGATTAGAGGAACAGAGGATAATCTACCTCTCAGACTTGTGGAGGAGGAAGGAATTTATGACCAGAGGACAACTAGAGATCATTATTGATCACAAAATAGAAGATTTTGATTACATCAAACTAAAAAGTTTCTGTACAAATAATACTACTGCAAACAAGATTAGAAGGGAAGTAACAAATTGGGAAAATATTTTTAAAAACAAAGGTTCTGACAAAGGTCTCATTTCCAAAATATATAGAGAACTGACCATAATTTATAAGAAACAGAACCATTCTCCAATTGATAAATGGTCAAAGGATATGAACAGACAATTCTCAGAGGAAGAAATTGAAACTATATCCACTCACATGAAAGAGTGTTCCAAATCACTACTGATCAGAGAAATGCAAATTAAGACCACTCTGAGATACCACTACACACCTGTCAGATTGGCTAAGATGACAGGAACAAATAATGACAAATGTTGGAGGGGATGTGGGGAAATTGGGACACTAATACATTGCTGGTGGAGTTGTGAAAGAATCCAGCCATTCTGGAGAGCAATCTGGAATTATGCCCAAAAAGTTATCAAACGGTGCATACCCTTTGACCCAGCAGCGCTACTACTGGGATTATATCCCAAAGAAATACTAAAGAGCGGAAAGAGACATATATGTGCCAAAATGTTTGTGGCAGCTCTTTTTGTTGTAGCTAGAAACTGGAAGATGAATGGATGTCCATCAGTTGGAGAATGGTTGGGTAAATTGTGGTATATGAAGGTTATGGAATACTATTGCTCGGTAAGAAATGACCAGCAGGAGGAATATAGAGAGGCCTGGAGAGACTTAAATCAACTGATGCTGAGTGAAATGAGCAGAACCAGAAGATCACTGTACACTTCAACAACAATACTGTATGAGGATGTATTCTGATGGAAGTGGAAATCTTCAACATAAAGAAGATCCAACTCACTTCCAGTTGATCAATGATGGACAGAGGTAGCTACACCCAGAGAAGAAACACTGGGAGGGGAATGAAAATTGTTAGCACTAATATCTGTCTGCCCAGGTTGCATGTACCTTCGGATTCTAATGTTTATTGTGCAACAAGAAAATGATATTCACACACATGTATTGTACCTAGACTATATTGTAACACATGTAAAATGTATGGTATTGCCTGTCGTTGGGGGGAGGGAATAGAGGGAGGGGGGGTAATTTGGAAAAATGAATACAAGGGATAATATTATAAAATATATATATATATATATAATAAAAAAAAAGAAGATGCAGGGGTAACAACTTGGTCTTAACTTTGGGGAACAATGGAGGAACTAGGGGAGTAGTGATTGAGGGAAAGTGAGACAGACAGACAGGTAGATAGATAGATAGATAGATAGATAGACAGAGACACAGAGAGACAGAGAGTGACAGAGACAAAGAGAGAAACAGAGAGGCAGAGACAGAGATAGAGAAAGATACAGAGAAACAGAGAGAATCAGAAAGACAGACAGAGATAGAGAAACAAAGACAGGAAGAGGCAGAGACAGACAGAAAGGGAGAAAAAGAAAGGGAGAAGAGAGAGAATATGGATTATAGATATTAAAAAATTATGGGTATGGATGTTCCAGTATTGCTCTTCTGTTCTGTCTGACAAAACAATTACATCTCTCATCTCTTATCCTTAGAGGAGGTAAACATCAGAATATGATAAGTTGGATGTCAGCCTGGAATCTCTCCATGGTTGAATGAATTGCCTTTGGATGTTTTCCAAGATATAAACTCAACATAGAGACATAGATTGTGAGACACAGGAAATGCTAAAGTACCTAAAGATAGTATTTAGGCAAATGAATTAGGCTGCAGGAATACCTCCTATAAGTAGGTAATATAATATAGTAGAAAGGGTGTTGGCATTGGAATCAGAAGCAGATTTAGCAAGAAAAGGAGGCAAAGATGTTATATATACTTACTAGCTCTCTGAATTTGTTAGTCTCAATTTTCTGCTTACAAAATTTGGATTTTACTTAAAATACTCTTTTTCATGAATCTTTAGAACTTCAAATTTGGAATACAATGATATATAAAACACTGTCGAGGAGTTTAGAGACCACTCAAGATGAGGATCACTTATTATAGGATGAAGTAAAAATTAAGTGATTCCACAATCAGTTGTTTATGTCTCTATTGATACACTATTACTGTAGCAATTTAGGATGCATGATGCAGTATTCTGTGCCATAATTGTAAGAAATACTGTAACATCTCCATTGTTCAAATGGGGAAATAGAGGCTTCATCAATTGAATTGCCTTGTCCCGAATCATACATACAAAATATGTCTCCAGTATGAATCTGAACCCCTGTGTCTCCTGAACTGAAGTTCTGTGGTATTTTCACTCTTTCATAAAACCTCAACTAATATTCTCTAGGTATAGTAAGGTTATCTAATGTGATTCCATTACTTTAAGATAATTTGGTGAGAGAGAGGAAGAGAGAGAGAGAGAGAGAGAGAGAGAGAGAGAGAGAGAGAGAGAGAGAGAGAGAGAGAGAGAGAAAGAGAGAGAGAGAGAGAGAGAGAGAGAGAGAGAAAGAAAGGGAGAGAGAGAGAGAAAGAGAGAGAGAGAGAGAGAGAGAGAGAGAGAGAGAGAGAGAGAGAGAGAGAGAGAGAGAGAGAGATGGACGGACAAACAGACTACATTATAGTAATAATTTAAAAATGATGAATGTGTTCTAGTACTGTTCTCTAACTCCATGTCTGACAAAACAGTTATATCTTTCGCATCTTTTACCCCTAGAGGGGGGAAATGTCTGATTATGATAAGTTGGAAGTCAGCCTGGAATCTCTCTATTATTGAATGAATGGTTTCTGGATGGTTTCCAAGATATTTAATATCTTGATATGTAATGCATTTAAAATTCTATATAACAATCTACTACTACAACTCCCTCTTTTCTTCCTTCTCCTCTTACTTACTCTTACTAACATAGTTACTGATGATTAAGCTTTAAATTTGGATTTTCATAACTTTAGACCTTGAGCTCTATCTTCTCTACTATTAAGCTGGAAGTCATATGAAGTCATTAAATTTTATTGAGAAATGGAGTGATGTCTAGCTTTTGCCTTAGGAAGATTATTTTGATAACTGAGTAGATAATGGACTAGAAAGGGAAGAAGTTTATTACAATCAGGAAGACCAACCAGCAATGAGTCTGTGATAGTAGTGGCTGCATGAATGTAGAGAAAGGGCATACATTAGAGATAGTGTGAAGGTTAAAATGAAGACAACAGCCTAGATACTTGGGGTTAAAGTGTGTGAAAAGTCAAAGATGGCTTGGAAAAAGAGAAGAGATGATTGGGGAAAAGATAAATTTTATTGTGAATATATTGAGTTTGAAATGAAAATGGAACATACAATTTGAGATTTCCACTGGGAAACTGGTAATATAATACTGAAAATCAGGAGAGAACTTAGGGATAAATAAATAAATCTGAGAAGAGTATGCATAGATAGGATTATTAAAACCATGGCCCCTGATGATATCACTAAATGACATAGGATAAGGGGGAAAATATGTCATGAGATAAATTCAATGGGCATGGCTTAAATGAATACTTAGCAGATTAATCTGAGCAGGAGAAGGAATAACAGAAGAATGTCATGAAAATCAAGAGGAAATAAAAATATTGGGGTGGATATTGATTATATTGAAGAATACATAGAAATCAATATAAGAAGGATGAGAAAAGTTTATTACATTTTTCTTAAGGATAATTGATAATTTTGAAAAGGGTAGTTTCAGTTGAAAGATGAGGTCAGTGTCCAGACCACAGAGGATTTATAATTGAAGGACAAGAGAAGAAGTGGAGATCCAGATTATAGGTGACATTCTCTGGGAGTGTAGCCAAAAAAAGAGAAAAGATATAATATAGAGAGTGTGATAAAATCAAGTTGGAATCGTAAAAAACAGGGAAATATCCAGTAAATAGGGATGAATCCAAGATTAGTTAGAGTAGGGAAAACAAAGATTACCTGCTATAGATAATATGGAATCAAATATCTATATCTGTATCTACCTGTGTGTCTGTGTGTCTGTGTGTCTGTCTGTCTATCTATCTATCTATCTATCTATATCTCTCTATCTTTGATTTTCTGCACTGAGAATGTAGTTGAGAATATGTAACAAATTTGTAGTGGATCCAGTCATAATGGATTTATAATCTTCTTCAGCCATATTCAACAGAAGGTAAACAAGAGTCAAAGAAACAGATGGTGAATACAATCCAAAATTGGGAATTTTCCAAGGTTTGATTAGTAATGGGCCAAAGAAGCATGAGATTCCAATACTAAAGATAGTATCAAACTGAGCTTATTCATCAACTAGTCAAGATAGGAGGAGAATGTAACCTGCACAGGGGTGATAATTTGGAAAGAATTTAACATTGAATGCATGAATGTCATTGTAAGAGTTTATAACAAGAATAAGGGCATAAGACAAAGAGAAAATGGGAGTGATCCTTTATCTTATATAGTAAACCCAGAGTTCATTAAAACTAAGGAATAGTATTGGATTGTTGCAAAATCAAAGGTGTAACCATATCTTTGTATTACTGCCTTAGGAAGAAACTATATATCATGGGAACTGGGTCAATTTAGAGACTCTGAAGTTTGGGTATTTGAAGATATATAACTATGATTGTTAAAATACTCTAGCATGAGTTGGGGCAGGAGGAGAGGGAAATATCTATTCTTTCCTATCAGGAAGGATCAAACTTCTAGTGTCTAAAGTTACATTGGAAACCTCTGTCAGCCCTATTTCAGTACCAGACTTCATTTCACTGAGTCCCCTAACAAGTAGGGAAGTGGTTCAAAGAAAAAGTGAAACAAATAAATAAATGAGTAAACAAACAAATTAATGAATTTATAATATAATATAATAAGTTAAATAATTTAATTAAATTTAATATATTAAATAATATAATAAATTAAATTTAAATAATTTAAATCAAATAATATAATATAATTATTATATAATATAATAAGTAAGATATCTTCCTTAAGGTCATTTATGTTATGGAAGTATTATAGTATGTAAATATGCTGGCATATTCATGATCAACATTCAATGCAAGGGAAAGGAGTTAAGACAGGGGTCAAGAAAATCTGAGTTCACACCCCAGCTCAGACAATTATAGCTTTATTTTTCCAGAAAAGTCTTTCTTAATCATTATTAGATTTAATTTCTTCATTTCTCATAAAATAGGAATGGTAGCAGCATCTGTATTATAAAGTTTTGGTGAGAATACAATAAAATATTAAAACATTTTCCAAACTTTCAAGAGCCATTATCATCGTGAACAAATCCAACCATTCTGGAGAGCAATTTGGAACTATGCTCAAAAAGTTATCATTGTTTATTGTCTTTGATTATCATTAATTATCATTAATTAATAATAATAACCATAATAGTAATATAATAATAATTTGAGCAGTATATAACATACAACTCAAATAGGGGTTTGCAGTCTGGAATTCATGAAGTTCTAAATTTGAAGCTTTCTAAAAAAAATCATACTGATAAATGAATGTCATTATAATTGGTTTCCATTATAATTTTATTTTTATTTATTTTATTTATTTATGATAATATCACTATATTATTATTATAACTTTTAATTTACAAAATATATGCATGGATAATTTTTCAACATCGACACTTGCAAAATCTTCCATTCCAACTTTTCCCCTCCTCCCCTCCACCCCCTTCTCTAGATGGTGGGTAGTCCAATACATATTAAATATGATGAAATATATGTTAAATCTAATATATGTATACATATTTATATAGTTATCTTGCTGAACAAGAAAAATCAGATCTCAAAAGAAAGAAAAAAAAACCTGAGAAGGAAAAATAAAATGCAAGCAAACAGTAACAGAAAGAGTGGAAATGCTATGTTGTAGGCCATACTTATTTCCCATAGTTCTTTCTCTGGGTATAGCTGACTCTTGTCATTATTAAACAGTTGAAACTGGTTTGAATCATCTCATTGTTGAACAGAGCCACATCCATCAGAGTTGATCATCATATAGTCTTGTTGTTGCCATGTATAATGACCTCCTGGTTCTGCTCATTTCACTTAGTATCAGTTCATATAAATCTCTCCAGGCGTCTCTAAAATCATCCATGCTGGTCATTTCTTTCTTTCTTTCTTTTTTTTTTTTTTTCTTTTTCTTTCTTTTTTTTTTTTAATCTTCGTTTAACTTTATTTCTTATTCAGATACATTTATATGAGAATTCAAAAGAATTTAAAAAGTGTAGGAAAAACAATGATATTTCAGGTGCAAAACATTCATTTGGCATTTGTTAGAAGGCAGGCTGAGAAATGACAAGATATAAGGTCGATATTAAGGATTGACAATAGTTAAAGGATGCTTTCTTTTTGTTGTTGTTGGATTTAAAGAAAATTGTCTACAGTAATTTTATTTATTTATTTATTTTGTTATTATAGCTTTTTATTGACAGAACATATGCATGGGTAATTTTTCAACATTGTCCCTTGCACTCATTACTGTTCCAACTTTTCCCTTCCCTCCCTCCACCCCATCCCCTAGATGGCAGGCAGTCTCATACATGTTAAATATGTTAAAGTATATCTTAAGTACAACATATGTGTACATATTTATACAGTATCTTGTTGCACAAGAAAAAAAAATCAGATTTAGAAAGGTAAAAATAACCTGGGAAGAAAAACAAAAATCATGCTGGTCATTTCTTACAGAAAAACAATATTTTATAACATTCATATACAACAATTTATTCAGCCATTCTCCAATTGATGGGCATCTGTAACGTGCTGTTGTCTCCAGAAGCTGCCAATCGCTCTCTGGGAGGAGATCTGCTGTGTCAACTCAAATCTCTCGGACAGATTCTTCTTCCTGTAGAGAACCATTGTCTCCACACAGTTGCAGTTAACTCTCGTCCAGAGAAGTGACTTCCCTTCCTGCAGAGAGCTGCATCAAGCCTGGTCTAGAGCAGAGTCTAGAGCAGAGACTCTCTATCTCTGGAGTGCTGCCCTTTTTATCCTCCCAGACAATGGGCGTGGGATAATGCAAGGGCTTCTGGGAAGAATTACTTCAACCAATGAGCTTGCTCCTCCTAAGCATGAAAGCTCTTCCCCAGGAAAGGCCGGAATTAGAGAATTGTCAAGTACCAACTTAGCACTTAGTACGAACCTAATATCTCATTAGCATTTAGTAAGAACCTAACAGGCATCCATTCAGTTTCCAGTTTCTAGCCACTACATAGTCTACATAGTAATCTCCCAGAGTTCTTTCACTGGGTGTAGCTGGTTCAATTCATTACTGCTCTATTGGAACTGATTTGGTTCATCTCATTGTTGAAGAGGACCACATCTATCAGAATTGATCATCATATAGTATTTTTGTTGAAATATATAATGATCTCCTTGTCCTGCTCATTTCACTCAGCATCAGTCATGTAACTCACTCCAGGCCTTTCTGAAATCATTTTGCTGGTCATTTCTTACAGATCAATAATATTCCATAATATTCATATACCATAATTTATTCAGCCATTCTCCAATTGATGGGCATACACTCAGTTTCCAGATTCTGGCCACTACAAAGAGGGATGCCACAAACAAACAGGCCCCTTTTCCTTCTTTAAGATCTCTTTGGGATATAAGCCCAATAGTAACACTGCTGGATCAAAGGGTATACACAGTTTGATAACTTTTTGAGCATAGTTCCAAATAGCTCTCCATTATGGCTGGATGTATTCACAATTCCACCAATGTATCAGTGTCCCAGTTTTCCTGCATCTCATCCAACATTACACATTATCTTTCTCTGTCATTCTAGCCAATCAGACATGTGTGTTGTGGTATCTCAGAGTTGTCTTAATTTGCATTTGTCTGATTAATAATAACTTGGAGCATCTTTTCATATGGCTAGAAATAGTTTCAATTTCTTCATCTGAGAATTGTCTGTTCAAATCCTTTGACCATTTATCAATTGGAAAATGGCTTGCTTTTTTATAAATTAGAGTCAATTATATATTTTGGAAATGAGGCCATTATCAGGACCTTTGAATATAAAAATGTTTTCTCAGTTTGTTGCTTCCCTTCTAATCTTGTTTGTATTAGTTTTGTTTGTAAAAAAACTTTTAAACTTATTATAATCAAAATTATATATTTTGTGATCAATAATGAACTCTAATTCTTCTTTGGTCACAAATTTCTTCCTCCTCCCCAGGTCTGAGAGATAAAAGATCCTATGTTCTTCCAATTTATTTATAATCTCATTCTTTATGCCTAGATCATGAACCTATTTTGACCTTACCTTGGTATATGGTGTTAAGTGTGGGTCAATGCCTAGTTTCTGCCATACTAGTTTCCAATTTTCACTTTGTCAAATATAGAACTCTTATCCCAAAATCTGGGGTCTTTGGTTTTGTCAAACACTAGATTGCTATAGTAATTGACTATTTGATCTATTTCTTAGCCCATACCAAATGGCTTTGATGACTGCTGCTTTATAAGACACTTTTAGATTTGGTACAGTTAGACCACTTTCATTTGATTTTTTTCAATGGTTCTCTTAAAATTCTTGACTTTTTGTTCTTTCATATGAATATTGTTATTTTTTCTAGGTCAGTAAAATAATTTCTTGGGAGTTTGATTCTTGGGAAATTTGTGACCAAAGAAGAATTAGAGTTCATTATTGAGTTCATTATTGATCACAAAATATTCTTGGGAGTATAGAACTAAATAAATAGATTAGTTTAGGTAGTATTGTCATCTTTATTATATTTGCTTGACCCAACCAAGAGCACTTAATATTTTTTTCCAATTTTTAAAATCTGACTTTATTTTTGTGCAAAGTGTTTTGTACTTTTGCTCATATAGTTCCTGACTTTCCCTTAGCAGATAAATTCTGAAATAATTTATACTGTCGACAGTTATTTTAATTGGAATTTCTTTTTGTATTTCTTGCTGTTGGATTTTGTTAGTGATATTTTAAAATGCTGATGATTTATGTGGATTTTATATTCTGCAACTTTACTAAAGTTTTGGATTATTTGTAATAGCTTTTTCTAGTATCTCTGGTGTTCTCTAAGTATACCATTATGTCATCTGCAAAGAGTGATAATTTGGTTTCCTCATTAAAAGGAATTTGGGAGGAGTCCTTCATTTCCTATTTTTTCAAATTATTTATATAGTATTGGAGTTAATTGTTCTTTAAATGTTTTATTTACATGTAAATAAATCTGGTCCTGGGGATTTTTTCTTAGGGAGTTGATTAATAGCTTGTTCTATTTCTTTTTCTAAAATGGCACTATTTAAGCAATTTAGTTCCTCCTCTGTTAATCTGGGCAATTTATATTTTTTTTTAGGTATTCCTCCATTTCACTGAGGTTATCAAATTTATCGGCATAAATTTGGGCAAAGTAACTCCTGACTATTGCTCTAATTTCCTCTTCATTGGTGAATAGTTCTCCCTTTTCATTTTTGAGACTAAAATTTTGGTTTTCCTCTTTCCTTTTTCTAATCAAATTAAATAAAGTTTTATCTATTTTATTGATTTTTTTTCTTAAAAGCAACTCTTTGTTTTATTTATTAATTTAATGGATTTTTTTACTTTCAATTTTATTTATTTATGCTTTTATTTTTAGAATTTCAAGTTTGGTATTTTATTGAGGGTTTTTAATTTGCTATTTTTCTAGCTTTTTTTAGTTGCAAGCCTAATTAATTGATCTTCTCTTTGTCTGTTTTATGCGAATAAGCATCTAGAGATATAAAATTTCCCCTTATTACTTCTCTGGCTGCATCCCACAAATTTTGGTATGTCATCTCATTATTGTTATTCTCTTGGATGAAATTAGTAATTGTATAATTTGCTGTTTCACCCATTCATTCTTTAGGATGAGATTGTTTAGTTTCCAATACTTTTTGGTCTGTTTACTCTGGCCTTTTATTGAATGTAGTTTTTATTGCATTATGATTTGAAAAGAATTCATTTCTTTAAGCAGCCCTCCTCCTTTAGAGTTCCTCCCTTTTTCTTCTACCTTTCCCCTACTATTTCTATATTCCCTTCTATTTAGCCTACCCCTTCCCTTTTTGCTTTCTTCCTCCAACTTTTCAGTAAGGTGAGAGAAGTTTTTCTGTAAACCAAATATGTCTAATATTTCCTCTCTGAGCCAAAGCTGATGAGAGTAAGATTAGCACAACCTTCATCCCCTCCCTTCTTTATCTCAAATACAATGGGTTTCCTTTGCCTCTTCATGAGATGTCATCTTCCTCTTTTTATCTCCACTTTTCCCTTTATTTTTTTTGCCATAATGCCCTTTCCCCCGCTAGTTCTTCTTTTATATTATAATACTAAAATCAAAACTAAAATCAATCAACTAAAATACAAATTATACATGCACTCTCTATGTATACCCATAACAGAAATATAGTTCTCAAGAGTTCTTTTTACCTTTTTATGCTTCTCTTGAGTCCTATATTTGGAGTCAATTTTTTTGTTTAGCTCCAATTTTTTTTCATCAGAAATAAATGGAATTCACCTGCTTCATTGAATGCACATCTTCTTCCCTGGAAGTAAATGCTCAATTTATCTGGGTAGTTTATTCTTGGCTACATTCCAAGTTTTTTTTGCCTTTTGGAATATAGAATTCTAGACTCTTAGAATCTTTAATATGGAAGCTGCTAGATCATGAGTAATCCTTATTGTGGCTCTTTGGTATTTGAATTGTTTATTTTATTTTTATTTTTTTCTGGCTGTTTGTAATATTTTTTCCTTTGTCAGATAGTTCTGAAACTTACCCACAATACTCCTTTGAGTTTTAATGTTGAGGTCTCTTTCACGTGTTCAGTTTCTTTCAATGGCTATTTTTATCTTCTAATTCTATTGTAGAGGGCTGAAACTCTGAAGAGGTGTACTTGAATCAGACAATGGAGCACTTAAGGCTAATTACCTATTTGATAGATGTGAGACAATGACTCTATTAGTATATGTTTGGATAAATGATTCTTCTCACAGTTGATGTTCGCTCAGTGTTTGGTGTTAAGATCATTGTAGGCAAGGATTAGAGGATGGAGGGACAGAGGCCAGAGTCACTTTGTGGCAGGATGATGAGGAGAAAGGATGGTGGCTCTGGACTCAAGAATCCAGGATTTTGCTTGGCTGCCTCTTTCAATTCTCCCCCTAAAAGAATAAGGACTTTGATTTATTCTGACTCTGGCTGACTCTAAAGCCATCCAGAGAGCTAGCCTGTACTTTGCATTTTATGACATTTGACAGTTCTTTTTGATGATTTCCTGAAAAATAGTGTCTAGGCTCTTTTTTATCATGGTTTTAAGGGAGTCCAATAATTCTTAGATAATCTCTCCTAGATCTATTTTCCAGGTAAGTTGTTTTCCCAAGTAGATAATTAACATTTTTTCTATTTTTTTCATTTTTTGGTTTTGCTTGATTAATTCTTGATGTCTGACAGAGTCATTTATTTCCATTTGTTCAGTTCTGATTTTTAAGGAATTATTTTCTTCATTTAATTTTTTAAACTTTTTTTTTTTTTTGCATTTGTCCAATTGAGTTTTTATATGATTTGTTTTGTTCTATGGGAATTTTTTCATTTCACACTTTTTTAAAGGAATTATTTTCTTTTTCTAATTCACAAAGTCTGTTTTCCTGTAATAGAAATGATCATGCCCTCCCTGACTTCTCAGGAAGAGAGATGAAAAACACCAAAGGAAAGTGGGGAGTCAAGCCAGATATTGTTAGCAGGTTTCTGGATTGAAGGGTCTTAATAGAAACAGGTATGCAGAAACCCATCAGCATGGGAGTTATTACACAAGCACATAGCAATAAAGCATAGGGTAGGAGTGATGTCTCTCCCCACAGCTGATGCAGGTTCAATGTGGTGTAACAAACATGAATTACATGCAAGTAGTGATATTACAAACAATGCAAATCAACATGGTGTTGTAAAAGATTTCCAGAATCTTAGAAGGAGGGTATGTAAATAACAACCACATATATGCTTCCTTCAGCAGCCAAGAGATAGTCCAAAACCAATCTATTATCCATTACTTTATGTGACAAGGAATCCAATGATCCCTGCAGATTTTGAAGTCCTGCAACAGTCTTATTATGTGTTAGGGAATCCAATGATTCCTGAGGGTTTTCAAGTCCTACAACAATCTTATCATGTCTCAGGGATTCCAATGATTCCTGAGGATTTTGCATAGTCTCATTAACAATTTTTGATGAGCATGAGCCAATTGATATAACTGCCATCCTCTTTCAGTGGTGAGCACAATCAGTAATGGAACCACTCGATGTTTCTTGGATCTTCTCCTTCGTTTCAAGGGTCTGCTCCATCTCTCTCTGATGGACAAGCTAACTACAGCTCATTGGCACCCATCTGATTCCTTCTCCTTCTGTAGAGATACAAGCAAACATTTTGGACTTCATGTGGAGCTGGTTTGCCTCTGGGAACCTCAGGATTTGAGGTCTGTTTTTCTCTCTCTCCATTAAAACAATGTGTTCAGAGTTCTTTTGGCTCATTTTTAAAAGGTAGAGGTCTATTCTTAAGGCAAAGTGGTGACAGTTGTTTTAGTTTGCCCTGCTGCAGGTGTTTCTTACTGACTTCAGAGGCTGGGTAATTGGTCCAGGTCTTGTGTTCTTCCAGGTCTCAATGGCTTACAATTTGTCCTTTGTTTTTCCTTGTGGGTAGTCTCCAAGCAAATCTACTAAACCACAAGCTTGCAACCAGGAAACAGTAGCTTTAGAGCTTCACAGTAAATTCCCCAGTGCTTGGATGCAGCAAAGCTCTTGCTCCCCACCCATGTCTTTGCCCTGCATTCCCTGAGTTCTGGTCTAGGCTCAGCAGCCTTTCCCTCCTCTCTGCCTCACAACCCCCACCCAATTGAAACAGACTTTTCCTGAAGTTCTTCCAAAATATCTTCTTCTGCAAATGTGTTGTACTCCAAATATTTGTGGATTCTGTCATTCCAAAACAAGTTCTAAATTTTAATCTGCTGTTGATTTGAGGGAAGGTCAGAGGAGGTCACATAAAGCTGTGACTACTCTCTGCCATCTTAGCTCTAGCCCCTTATTTGTTCTTTAGAGAAAAAAAAAATCAGATATGGGGAAATATATATTAGAGTTATAGGAGAGCTTGAGTTCTAGTAGTCCAATTGGAAGGTTGTTGAAATAGTTCTGGAATGAAGTGATGAGGGCCTGAATGTGTGTGATTGTCATATGAATGCCATGGACAAAATAAATTTTTAGCTGATTTTTTATGAGAAACAGATAAGGAATTAATGCTTATGGAAGCCCTTTCATATTTCTCACCATCCTACACAAGTTGGTGGCTTTGGTCATTCTTTACTTTGGATCTGTTACTGCCTGGGCTGATAGATTTCAGAACAGTGACACTACTCTGGGAATATAGTTGGATTTTCCCATCCTCCAATTGGTCCAGGATCTCCTTCAGCCATAAAACAAGCCTCACTGTATTATTTATAGCAAACATTTAGGATGCTTTAATAACTCAGATTGTTCTGTTACTATGCCCTTGTTCAGTTCCAGTCATGAAATTTTGCAGGCTCATATTTCCTGAGTGGCACAGCCCCTGAAAGCTGCACTATTTCTCTTAAATGAAGCTTGCACTGGAATATGAGGCCTGTGGAGAAACCTTAGCTTTTGAGTCAGGTGGGGGCTTAAGCCTGGGCCTCATTCATATGCCATTTTCTGACACCAAATGGATCATCATTATGTTTCCTTTTCTGAATTTTTCCTTTTCTGAATTTCTCTTCTAGGTAAAAAGGAAGTCTTTTGTTTTCTACAAGTAGACACAATCTCAAAGTATTAGGGAGAAAAGTGGGGAGTTTAAAATTCTATCTGTTGCATTATACTTGCTAATGAAAGGGCATTGAGGCAAATAGCTTTGACTTTGGAGATAGATGACCTAGATTAAAATCCTAAATTTCCTGCTTAACAAGCTATATGAATATGGGCAAGATAGCCTCAGTTTCCTCAGCTATAAAACAAAGGATTTGAACTAAATGTATCATCCTGATTTAATGACTATGTTACTTTACTGAGAGAACAAGTGGTTAAGTTGTGTTTCATTTACATTTATTTCTGTAGTGCTTTAAGGTATACAAAACTCTTTCCCTAAAATGTCCCTGGAGCTATTAAGTGAATATGTAATCCCCATTTTATAGGTGAGCAGACAAAGCTCAGAGGGGATAAAGATCAGGATCATGTTACTAATGAAAATTAGAGGAAAAATTTGAACATACTCCTGAATACAAATCCAACATTCTGGCCCCTATTATCAACTGCTGTCCCAAGTCAATGCACATGGATTTATGTTAATACTTTTATTCTCAATGACTGAAGATATTGGGGAAGAGAAGAATATTTGGAAAATATCTCATACAGGAATTAGCAGTTTTCTTCTAATTTCCTTGTCCCTGGGATATGGTAAAATATCTTTATCACTTGATCCTTGACCAAGGCAGAGAAAAGAATTTTGTGGTCTGATACTAAGTCATAGGGGTTGTTTATGAAGTTACTGACATAGAAAACTACTATCTGTGAGTGGAGGAAAGAAGGATGGCCACCACTATAGAGTTATATCCTGATAAAACTGATAAATTGACAACTTATCTTATCAGTTACCTGCCCTATCATATCATCTCCATTCTGTAACTACTTTCCCATGTCTTTGGTTTTAGTGGCTACCTTCCAAATACTTACAAATATTTCTGTCTCCACCAATTACACAAAATCCTCATATTATCCCCCATTTCCTCTAATTCTAGTGTTATATTTCTCCTCCTTTTTGTCGCTAAATTCAAGAAAGCTGCCTCTTATTTCCTTTCCTCAATACCTTCACTTCTTAATACTTGAGTCTGCTTCTTCGGTCATTCTGTTGAAACTATTCTCTCCAAAAATTTCAATTTCTGTTATTGCCTTATCTTCTTAATAAATATACCTTTGCAAAGATAATTGGGGCAGCTAGGTTGTGCAGGGAATAGCGTGCTAGGACTAGAGTCAAGAGGGGCTGAATTCAAATCCAGCCTTGCTCACTTATTGACTATGTAAATCTGTAACTTAATCCCTGTTTTTTTTTTTTTTTTCAATTGCCTTAACTATAAAATAATAATAACACCTAACTCCCAAGGTCACAGTGAGAATCAAATGAGATAATATTTATAAAGCACTTAATACAATGTCTGGCACATTAAAATACCATATATATTAGCTATTATTTTTATGTTTAATTTTCTGAAAACTATTACACAAGTGGATAAAATGATTGCTTACTCTCATAAAATAAAATTGTTGGGAGGTCAGATTATCTTTTTAGGTTCAACGGAAGAATGTTCAGGATAAATTCTGTAGCAGATAAGATAAAATGTACTTCAATTTATTCATACTCGATTTAAAAAAAAAAATCCTCTGTTATAATTTGAAACTTTTAATTTCATGTATCTTGAATATTTTTGAGTAGAGTAAATTGCATTAAAATATTGTTCCTAAATTCATAATCAAAGGACAATTTTTGTCTTCATGTTGGTAAAATTTTATTTGTTGATTCCTCAAGTATACACTGAGATCTATATTGACATCAAAGATCTCCAAAATTAGTTTATCAAAATGAACTTCTATTTAGGTTACCAGGTCCTATGTTGCTATATATATCCAGTAGGTTCTAAAATTTTGCCACCCTCAATAATAAGTTGCTACAATTTCCTTGAATAATATGCATTCATAAATAAATCCAGGCTCTTTAAGGACAATATTTCTAAAATCCTGATAGAAAGAACTGGGCTTGAATCACTAGCATAAATGCAAATCTACATGACAGTTACCATTTCAATAATTCTTTGTCAACATATGGTTGGTTGATTTTGTCAAAGAAAATAAAGACACTATATTGTATTTTGGCAATAAAAATGCCAGAAACAATTTATTAGATTATTTTAATATACTTAGACAGAAGAAAATCCAAATTGACAGATTTTATTAATGCTTTTGGAAATCTCTTGGATATAAGGCATTTGGAGTTACCTTTGGCAATATCTCTAAACAAAAATAATCTCCCAGTAAGATAAAACATAGTTACACAGCTCCATTAACAGTATTCCTTTATCAAGTAGAACAATTGGCATATATTTATATATGTATATCTGTGTGTATATATGTATATATATATACATATACATATATGTATATATATATATGTGTGTGTATGTATGTATGCATATATATGCTTATAAGCACATACATATATATATATGAACATATACACATATATGTTAATATACATACATTCATAAGTACACATAGACACTCCAGACAGATGTAATATATTTGTTAATTCTCTCCTGGATACTTTCTAAAAGTATTACTGTAAATTTCATTATTCCTAAAGTAGATTACTAACAATATTTTTCCCCCATTTCTTTCAACTTCTACTTTCTTTTTTTTATTGAAAACAAAGTCACTTTATTATAAAATTTTGACAGTATATATGCATGAGTAATTTTTTAAATAAAATTATCCCTTGTAATCATTTTTCAAAATTATCCCCTCCCTCCCTCCCTCTACTCCCTCCCCTAGATGACAGGCAAGCCATACATTTTACATGTGTTACAGTATAACCTAGATGCAATATATGTGTGTAAATCCAATTTTCTTGTTGCACGTTAAGTATTAGATTCCGAAGGTATAAGCAATCTGGGTAGATAGAGAGTAGTGCTAACAATTTACATTCACTTCCCAGTGTTCCTCTCTGGGTGTAGTTGTTTCTGTCCATCATTGATCAACTGGAAGTGAGTTGGATCTTCTTTATGTTGAAGATATCCACTTCCATCATAATACATCCTCATACATCATTGAAGTGTATAGCGATCTTCTGTTCTATTCATTTCACTCAGCATCAGTTGATTAAAGTCTTTCCAAACCTCTCTGTATTCCTCCTGCTGGTCATTTCTTACAGAGTAGTAATATTCCATAATCTTCATATACCATAATTTACCCAACCATTCATCAATTGATGGACATCCATTCATCTTCCAGTTTCTAGCCACTACAAAAAGAGCTGTCATAAACATTTTGGCACATACAGGTCCCTTTCCCCTCCTCAGTATTTCTTTGGGATATAAGCCCAATAGCAGCAATGCTGGATCAAAAGGTATGCACAGTTTGATAACTTTTTGGGCATAGCACTAACAATATTTTTAATAACAGTAATAATTTCTGGTTTTATATATATATATATATATATATATATATATATATATATATATATATATATATATATATATGAAGGTATTCCAGGTTTGGGATCAATTAAATGCAGGTGACTACATAAACATAAATCTGATGTATTATTTGCAATAACACTTATGAATTAACTACAAAAATAGTAAGCCTTTACTTTTTTTTTCCTCATCCTTATCTTCCTCCTTCTTCTTGTCCTCCTCCTCTTATCTTGCTCATCATTATTTATCCTGGATGGGTATCAATATGTCTTGAATCTTTCCTGCTACATTCTCTTATTCCTGAAGTTAATCATTACAATTCACTTTGCAGAAGAACTCCCTGATCCAAGTTTCTCTACATTTCTATACAGTGAGGGCTCCCTTTGGAGGAGCTGAGATCTCTCTAAATATAAGCTATTGTTATCTTTTCTATGCTAGGATAGTGACAGCAAGAATTAACTAATAAAACTAATAAAGTGATCTATAGGCAAATGACAATTTAAGCCAGACTTCTCTCTGTCCCAAGTAAGACAAGAATAATTTGACAATTCATTTGGTCAACCATTCTTGTGGTACATTGCTCATTAGGAAGAATACTCCCTGGGGAAGCCTGTAGGGGACAAGGAGAGTCATTGTGTCTTTAGCTTGTGCCCAAATAGAGAAGTCCATCTCAGAAAATGGCCTGCTTGGTGTTTTAGAAAGCTACATCACACTGGGTGGCAAATTCTCCATTCAATGGCTCCCTCCAGTGTTGCAGTCATTCTTCACTGCTTAATTATGAATCCTTAATGAAATGTTCTTCTCCTTCATAACTAAACAAGGCATAGAGGGCATATGAAATAGGCAATTTTGATTATATAAAACTAAGCTGCTTTTGCAGGAGCAAAATCAATGTAACTAATTTAAGGAGAGAAACTATCAATTAGGGGAAATGTTCCCATCGAATGTCTTAGATAAATGTCCAAAATATGAGATAAAAGCAAGCATATGGAATTGAGCCAATCCCTAGAAACCAAATGCTCAAAGGATATGAACGATTTTTAGAAGAAAGACAAATGATCACCAAACATAAAAATGCCCCCAAATCACTAATAGGAATAGAAATGAAAAGTAACTCAGAAGTTTCAACATAATAAAAGTACTAAAATTTGAAGTGGACATGGGAAGACAGAAATATAAGTACAATGTAGATAGAGATTTTTCTAGCTGTTTGGAGAAGGGTGGAATTGGGAACTATATATTAAAGTGACTATACTATTCACTCCTGGACAAAGAAGGTTTTATATAGATAAAGCCTAAATACACAAAATTATTTATAATTACTCAGTCAATGAAAATGTGTTCATCTCTGACTGTAAAGCAAGCACTGTATTACATGTTGGAAATCCACAAACAAGAATGAAACACTCTACTTTTAAGGAACTTACATAGTAATATGCCATGATATATATGTATATGTATGTATATGTATATCTGTATCCATGTCTATATGTGTGTGCATATATGTGTGTGTATGTATAGATACATATATATGTATCTATATTTATATGGTTATGATTATGCACAAAGCAGATGTGGTGGATGGGGGCATAAGAGATCATAGGGACTAATACCTGGGATGACCAAGAAAGGTCTCATGCAGATAATGGTGCTTGACCTTACTGTTCAGGACCGGTATTCATCTAGATAGAGGTAAAGAACAAGAACTTTCTCTGTATGAGCTACCAGCAGAGCAAAAGTTTAACAATAAACAACATAGTGCTATGTATGAAGAAGGACAAAAATGGCAGTATGGTGGTGCTATGAAATTGAATGACGGGAGCACTGTTTACTATATCTGTAAAAGCATCATGGGCCTGGGTAAAGAGGCTTAACAGGGCAGTTTATATTTTATTGAAGATATAAAAAAGAGGCACTAGAATTTATTCAGGTGGGGTAGGGGCAGGACAAGGTGACATTGTTTGACCTGCATGTAAGGAAAGTTATTTGGGCAGTTTTGTGAAGAATGGGTTAGAATGGGGAGAAAATTAAGGCAGGGAGAACAAGTGTAGGAGGCTATACAACAGTCTAGATGAATGTGAGTAGAGAGAAGGGGATATATCCTAGAGATATTGTGAGGATGGAAATAAGATATGATAATTGATTGGATATATGGGGTGAGTGTAAGTGTGAAGTGAAATAAACAGAATTAAGACAGTTATTCATACAATGTATGATATATAATATCACACTTTTAAGTTATTAAAGCTAAAAACTGCCCCAAGACTTATGAGACATCTTGCAATAAAAAGGAAAACAACACTAACAAATAATCTGAATTCAAATAAATGCAATTAGTAGTATTCACTCCAGAATATGAATAACAAAATATATTTCTTTATCTCAATATAGGAAAATGGTAAATTACAGGAAGGGAATGATTCATTAACTGTCAGAAAATATTAGTCTATTTTGTTATATTTTGTTAGAAGGAATAAAGTTCTGTTTGTTACAGACAGAAGTTAGGAATTTACTGGATTTTTTAAAGGCATCAAAAATACTGTTTGTAAATAAATGTTTCTTTACCTCTTTTTCTGATCATGGAAAATATAAAATTTAGTCACAATGATCACATTTGCTGCCTTAGCAATAAAAAAGGCTGGCATTTCCAGAGCATACTTAAAAAAAAAGCATAAGGAGACAGATATTCAGTTATGTTCCTAAGCAATTTTCAAATGCTCCATTTCTAACCAACATCTAAGCTTGAATAATTGGAGATGCAGAGACTGGTGAAGGAGGATATAGGGACAGCCATCTCAGATGACATCAGGGGCACCTCAGCTAAGCTGTCTTCTTGAAAGATACATTATTCAGAATCACTGACTAATTTTAATTTTAGAGACTACTATCAAGATCCTGGGGAATGACTATGATGAACTCAATGAACAGAGAATAATTATTATGTAGGCTAGTCAATGATGTGGCAGTATAGATATAATCAATTAGGTAAAGAGAAAATGAATTCTGTTCTAAGCATTATGTTAAATTATTGGGATACAAAAAGAAGTTCAAAACAGTTCCTGCCCTCAAAGACCTTATTATTCAATGGGAAAAACAAAATGCAAACAAACCTATACAAAGCAAATTATATAAAGGATAAATAGGAAATAATAGAGAAGACTCTAGAATTAGGACATTTTGGAAAAGACCTCCCATAAAAGATGGAATTTTAATTCAGATTAAACCACTAGAATATTGCTTCTACAATGAGGAGTAAAATCAGGAAAATTCTATTCTTACTTTTCATTTTGTAGGAAAGACTGAGAGCTAAACTAGCCAAGGAGTATTCAATGACTTGTCCTGACTCATTCAAGTAGTATAAGTTGTAGAATTTGAACTTTAAAGTTAATTTCCTTTTCATTACCTGCAAATATTTTATTATTCAATCAAAATATTGTTTGTTTATTATTGGCATATGTATTAGGTGAATAGCATTTTCTTATCCAAGAAAGGTACATTTGTAAAGTTGAAAATATAGATTCAAAAATATAGATTGATGTGAAGACCATGTTAGCACCCAGGATACTTTAGAATCAGCCAGAGTGAGTGGTCTTTAGCAGTAGAAGTGAATGGGATGGACGTGTAGGATCCTTGAAATCTCACCTCTTTGTCTCCTGCCCAGAGTAAGTCTGGCTAGTCTCACTCCACCTCCTAGTCCCTCCCATAATTCTCTGTATACACCAAACAAATAGGCTAGCACAGGATAGTGGGAAGGGCCATTTTGCAAGCATATTCTTATAGAGTATTGTCCAATCGATAATTAGCCTCAAGTCTTGATTGTCTGACCTCAGTGCATTGACTCAAGAGTTTCAGCCCTTTACAGATAGCAGGATATGTAGTTAGATAAATAGCTAATTAATTAGAGAGACAGACAGACAGACATCCATGGAAAGAGAGTAGCCTGGAATGGGATAAATGCTCCCTCCCTTCCCCAGCCTGAAAATCTTCAGTCTTGAACAGTATTCAACCATTCCTTATTGTATACATATATCAATATACCTCATCATAATAGCAAAACAAATCTCATCGATTACATTTACTGATATACACATATAGCCTATATCTATCGATATGTACATATATTCATACATATATATGCAATATATATCTTTATCTGTCTATCTCTTTAATATTTTATTTGTGTGTCAACCAATAAATTTTAGCTAGATAAGTTCCCTGAATATTAATAGTATTCCTTTTCTTTGACTTTCAAACCCAAACAAGACAAAAAGAAAGATGGTTCCAATCACCACTCCTATCTAGTAATGTTTTAGATTTCACTGAGATGTCTTAGGTGAATGGATAACTACTACCAGAAGGCCTCCTACAATTGAGATCTGGTTTCTTCTTTAAGGTAGTCAATATTCAACAAACTTATTTATTAATAAGCTACTATGTGCTATTAAACATTATGTTCAAGACACTGTGCTAAGCCTGAAGGATATAAATTTGAAGAAGTAGGACAGTTGCTGCCCTCAAAAAATTTACAATCTATTGGGAAAAGACACTATATAAATGGAATGAGAAAGTGGGGTATGAGGAGAAATTATTCAGCAAGGGTACAGTAGAATTCAATCCAAGGATAAGAAGCTGCTCGAAAAAGAAGAGAAAAATAAACTTAGAGCCTTCTCTAAAGGAAAGGGGAGGAAATTTTTGGGTAGTGAAAGTTACAAACCTGATACAATTACAGGATTATGAGTTACCTGATGACCAGATTTCTTGGGGGCATGATAGAGTCCAGTCCAAGCAGTATAAGGTAGTGGACAGGGGGAGGGGGGTTGGTTGGTATTTAATTAAAAAATAACTTCTTAGCATATTATAAGTGGAATTCTGACAATGCTGACTTTTTAACATCAAGAAATTCATCCTTGTTTATATCTCCTTTTCTTGACATATCTAGGTTGCGTGAGTTTCTTCCAGTGTACGGGATAATGCTACATGTCTTCTAATCTTAGACTACTTTGATCCTTAGACTATACTAAAACCTTTATAGTCTGTTGCCTATTTCCCTAGATCACTTAACATTACCAGCATACTACTTAAGTCCAGAATGTCTCTCAGCATGACCAATCTATTTCTTTTTTCAGTCACACAACAACCTGATAATATCATTTATATTAATTTTTCCTTCATAAATCTATAGCAACTTATTTGTACTTTTTTTCTTTCTATTTATGAAAAAGGAAAACAGAGGTATAAATGTAACACAAAGTATGGAGGTATTTAATTGAATAATTTAAATGAAATTCATATATTTCTGTATGCAAATATTTGAACTGGGAAGGAATGGAAGAACAAAATGGAATTATACATCTTTAAAAGCCAGGCAAAGTACTTTACACACATGACCTCATTTGATCTTCCCAAACACATGAGATAGGTTTTGTTGTTATTCCCATTTTACAGGTGAGTAAAGAGAGTCTTAAGAATCAACAAATATGAACATTTCATTATACAAAGAAAATAAAAAGAGAATTGTATTGGAAGTTGTGAGCTTATATTATGCATTTTGTTAGATAAACATAATGTCAGAGTGGGGTATCTTTGGTCAGAGAAAAAAAAAATGTCTCTGAGAAATCTTAGGAGGGAAAAAAGTGTCCCAAGAGAGGTAATAATCTGGAATAAGATGGCACTTGAGCTGTGTCCAAATGTAAAACAGAATTAGGGTCTTCTGGCTTCAAGCTCATTGTCCCCTCCAGATTTGCATCCAGTACAGTTTATCGACTTTGTTGTGGTATGACCACATAAGAGATTTGAAGGGTAATTCTAAATAATCTGCCAAAAAAAAAAAAAAAACTATGCTAAACCATAACTTTGTTATTAATCCAAAAAAAACTGATCAGCTAGTGAGAGAGATAGATCAAATTTAGGAATCCATGGACAAATTGTCTAAGTGAGCTTCATTAGAAATGATAATGGAAGGGCAGCTAAGTGGCATAGAGGATAGAGCACCAGCCCTGAAGTCAGGAGGACCTGAGTTCAAATCTGCTGTCAGACTCTTAACACTTCCTAGCAGTATGATCCTGGGCAAGTCACTTAACCCCAATTGCCTCAGGGAAAAAATAAAAAAAGTAATGATCAAGGAGGATTAATTTAAAATAATAAAATAGAAAAACCCAGAGTAATAGCACTATGAAATCCATTTGTGCCTCTGAATTGACAAATAAATGGAGTTTGCTTGTTCATATAAATTCATACTTTCATCACAAAAAAAAAAATGTTACATGGATTTTATTGGTGGCATTTGGGTTCACTTTTAAAAATATCCCTGGTTTAAGATGCTCACTTGTCTGGTCTTAGGGCAGTGCCTGCCATCATCAGACATTAAAGTCTGTTCTGTCTTCAGGCTTAAACTATCTCTCCATCCTTCATAGTCTCAGTGGATGTTTATATTGTCACTGAGCTTTCGACCTCAGATGTTCAATCATAGAGACATAAAAGGAGATCAATTGAGGATTCCTTCTGGATGGAGTTTTTAAACCTGATGGATGAGTGACATCTCAGAAGGCTCTATGGAGATCCTAGTGCCAAGAGTGTTTTTTAGCCAAACTCCTGGTAGGAATGGAGGAAAAAGAAAAAGTGCAGAACCAAAATGAGAAAATGAGACAATAAAAGTTTCTTTTTTAAAAATTCTTTTTCTCTTATCTTATTTACATTCTTCCTGATAAATTCTATATTATCATTCTGTGACCTCTTATTCATTAGGGAATTGGATTTGGTCTGTTAGAGGAGAGAAGAAAGGAAATAGAGTCATGATGCCATTGGTGAAAGTATGACTACCTCTAACAAAACAGATGGACACTTTTTCTGCAATTTATAGACATAGAGAGTTGCTTAGGCAACTGAAAGATCATGATTTGTCAAGGGCCATATAATGAACATGTATTAGAAACAAAAGTTGAACCCAGATTTTCCTGTATTCCTGTATCCATCATGCCATTTTGCCTCTCATGTTCTATCCCTTTTAAAATCCATCAGTCCCACAGTTATGAAAATTTTCTTCCTAAGATTTATTCTTGAGTCTAACCATGTCACTCTTTTGCCCAAGAAACTTCTGTGGTTCACATTACTTTTAGGAAAAAATGGAAATTTCTCACTTCATTGTGTAAAGTCTTTCACAATATACTTCCACATAACTGTAGATTCCTTCTCATTAAACTGTTTCTAAAAAAGAAAACCTATTAGTTGTTTCCTGAAGTAATTTCCCTTCACTACATCTTTCCATGGATTAAGTGGTCATGTCTAGAATTCCCATTTCATCTGTACTTCAAAAGATTCATACCTTACCTTAAAGTTTATCTTCTAAGAGAAGCTTTTCCTGACTTTATCATTTATTAGTGCTTTTTCTGCCTTAAATTACTTTGTATTTATCTGTGAATGTTCTTATATTCTCTACTTCCCATATAGATTTGAAATCCTTGAAAGAAGAACAAACTTCAGTTTTGTCTTTATATCTCTAACATGTAACACAGGATTTCATTCATAATAAGTCCAACCCAGCCAACTAGTCACCAAAAGTCCTAGTCAACAAAGGGATCTTGCTATCTATCATATGGAATAATATATTTTCCTTTTCAACCAGTATTCTCATTATATTAAGGTTTGAATAATCCAATTAATATTTCTATTCCATATATACATACACACCTATATGTGTAGGTTTGAAGGGTAATTCCAAAAAATATGACAAAAATTATATATATATGCCTTGCCTAGGAATTCTAAATTTCCTATTGTCACAGGGATCTCTGGCAATCTGTTGAAGCCTATGGAATTCTTTCAGAATAATGGCTTAAAAATTAAATAAAAACACAGGATTACAAAGGAAACTGATGATGTTGAAATGCAATTATCAAATGGGGCAGTAAGGTGATAAGGTGATCCGGTCTAGAAACAAGAAGACCTAAGTTCATATTAAGCCTCAGATCCTCATTTATTATGCAACCATAGGAAATATGCTTAACACTTTTTGCCTCAATTTTCTCATTTGTAAAATGGTCTAGAAAAGGAAATGGCAAACCAGTCCAATAATTTTACAAAATAAAGCCCCAAAGAGATCACAAAGAGTCTAGGCATGACTGAAAAATAACTAAAAGAGTTTTTAAAAATTTAGGGGAAAAAAGTTTAAAGACTTTGGAACTAAATTAAAGCTCCATTTCTTTATAACCACTGCACATCCTTTATGTTTAACTGAATTTAAGCTCCTTGATACAATTTCACTTTTATCTTTGTACCCATAGTGCCTAGTACAGTGCTTCCTTCTTAATATGTATTTAAAAGATGCAGTTGATGGTTTATTGAATGGATTGACTCGCCCAAGATCATACATAAAGTGAGACAAAACAGATTACAATCTTATCTCAAACTCCATATTAAATAGACATGAAAGAGACTGGATAACATCTGAATGACATGGAACAGATCCAGACACCAATAGATTCAATCAGCCCCTGTTTCACATAATCTAGTGCAGTGATTCTCAAAGTATAGTCAATATAATCCTGGGGGGGGGGTCTCTGAAACCATAGGATCTACACATTTAAAGTTAGTTTGTATTTTATATATAGTATATACCTATAAAATAATCTACATAAAAACTTTTTGGATAGATCCTTAATAATATTAATAGTATGAAGATATTGAGAACAAAAGTTTGAGAACCACTGATCTAGGTTACCCATGATCATTATCATGGTACTTGAGGTCTGCTGAACAGTTAAGTTCATTTATAAAGACTCTAGTTTTCTTTTCTTACTTACTTTTAAAATAGGGCAAGCATTGCCCTCCTTAAAATACTATGAATTAGTCTACAATCTCAAAAGACTCATTCCTAGACTGAAGTTATTGAATACAGCTTAATTTCCCATAACCATGCCAAGATTATGTTCCAAAGGTGTCAATGACATAAAAGTATACTTTTTGAATGTCTTCTGTGTAGAAGTACAAAGGTGGCAGTGGCATAGAAGTAATATTCACTAATGCTCAGTCTTTTTTATGGCATTGTGTCCTTTTAAAGTGTGATGAAGTCCTATTGGGCCCTTTATCGGAATCATGTTATTTTAATAATTGAAGAAAATAGTAAATTTTGGTTAGTGATTAATAAAAATGAAGATATATATTTCCTTCCAAATTTATAGGTCTCCTGAAATCAGTTTCCTTATCTATAAAATTATTTGGAGAAGGAAATGGCAAATTAATTTAGTATCTTTGAAAAGAAAACTCCAAATAGGATCATGAAGAGTCTAAAATATTGTTAGTTTCCACCTTTTCTAGGATAACACCTGAAAACATCTGGTACCAGGTTTACAGACTTTATTACTCCAGGGGTTACTGTTTAGTGTTCAACATGAGAGAAAGGACTGGTTGACAAAGCACTAATTTGTATGGGATCCATCAGTGATCCAGAACCATTCTGCAAGCAGCTATGTATCCTGTCCCTTATGACCAGTTATTTGTGGTTGATGCTATGCCCCAAAATTTTGAAAGAAGGCCTTTCAGAGATCAAAGATACACAAAATCTATTAATCCAGGACTTCTTAAGTTTTTTTCCACTCACAACCCCTTTTTTCCTGAGAAATTTTTATATTACCCTGGATATATATGCATCTAAAATAAATGCACAAATCAAATATTTATTAATAATAAATCACAATTTTGTGAGCCCCACATTCAGTCACATGATCCCATATGGGATTTCAATTCACAGTTTAAGAAGCTTTGTTTATAACCAATAAATTAACAAACATGATTAAGGGTCCCCTATGTATCTTGCAATGTACTAAGCAGTGTGGATACAAAGGGGATAAAAATGAAGTGGACTTTAGTCTAGCTCTGAGGGACATCATATGCATATATAATGAGAAGGTGACATATGCATAAGGGATGAGTCACTCACAACTGAAGACATCAATAAAAAACATTCTATAAAACCCTTTAGGAAGCTGAGGGGAGAAAAGTAGTCTTAGTCTGCCCCCACATTTGTGCTCTTTTCTATTGTCCATTTTGTTCCTTCCACACTTGAACCTAGGCATGAGATCAGGGAGAATGGTTGGACCAACATTCTTCGACTAGAAATAGAAGTGCTTGAGTAGGTATTAAGTTAAGCCTAATTTCTACCTGCAGTTTGGTTTCCTTTAATCCAAAGCACTTGCTTCTTTGATTTAACCTTGAAGTAAATTTGTTTTTAGCTATTTATAGTCAACTGGTAGGAAACCTACCTGTCTTACTTGAAACATTTTTTTCTCTCAATCTCTCCCTAGCAGAGGAACTCAATTATGTATTCAAATTAACAAAGCAACTCTATGAAATAAGTAAAATGCACGATTATTCCCATTTCACAGTTGAAAAAAATAATAGTCAGAAAGTTTAAGGAACACCAAGGTAATTCATAGCAGCATACATTTAAACGGGGGTCCCTTTCCACACAGTTGGGTGAGTGGACTTCCTGACTCGAAGTCCCTTCATATATTAATCAATGTATTTGAGTCCTTTTTATTGTTGAAGCCAGATGGCCACCAGCATCCTGTAGTTATGGGTATTCAATCCAATTTTAGTGGGCTGGCTGTGACTCACTCCCCTGCCCTTTTTCATCTAAATGATGTCTATCTTTCTGCTCCCCCTTGTAGCATGGGGAGGTGGTAAATTCTGTCAATTATACAGTCACTAAGAAGAAAATGCTGTGTGTGTGTGTGTGTGTGTGTGTGTGTGTGTGTGTGTGTGTGTTTCCAGAAGCAGCTGGGAATGTCTCTTTGCCCGATATTTATAAATAGTACAGACAAATAAGCCTTATCTCTGCCCCCCTCTGAAATTTCTCCAGGGTGGATCCAGTTTTATCTAAATTGTTTGGACAGAACAGTACAGCATATATAATCCTTACTGAGAAAGAGATAAGCATTTCTTCATGGCACTCAAAATAAAAATAACCAACAAGCAAATGGTATGAGGATGAGTCTAATTAATTTACTTCCCTGCCTAATTAGTAGATGCAGGATAAATGTATTTGCTTAGCTCCATAATTATAATAGTACTTAGTGGGGCACATGGGCATTCTAGATCATCAAAAATCCCCCCACCTTCTGCTGAGGTTAAATAATTAATCCTAAACACCCCTGTGTGATATTATTATATAAGGAAAAGAAACGAAGTGTTGTGAGCAGTTGAAGATGCACAATAAGATTCAAAGGGCTCTCTCATAACATTTAACAATAACAACTCTCAGATCTCTGTTCTGAGGGCCTGCTAGTCTTGGGGATATGAAGCTCTGGTATTTAAAAGGTCTGACTAACCCTTTCCAGTTCCAAATGGGGTTGTCTAGGTAGTTAAGAAAACTTCAAAGATTCCACCTTCCCATTTAAGCCCACATTTATCTCTTTAAATGTTAGGGAGTCACTTGTCTGTCTGCCATTTCTTTAGACCAGAGGTTCTTAAAAACTGAGGGTCCCACATGTCTCTAAGAGGTATGCAGAAAGATTTTAACCACGACCTTTGAAGGGGGCATAAAATGATTATCTTTTGCTTTCAGTAAAACCTCTTACTGAAAATTTTGGCATTCTCTTAAAATTATTTTTTTTAAAAATGGTAATTTGATAAGAGAAACCATAAAATTTTATTGGGACTACCAAAAGAGTCTGTGAAAACAACAGCAACAAAAAAACAAAGACTGTTTAAAAAAAAAACAAAACAAAAAAACAAACAAAAAAAACCAAACAAAACAAAAAAACAGCAACAACAAACAGTTTTCTCTTGGGGAACCTAAATATCACACAGATTTTAAAGATTTCTAAAATTCCTACAAGGATAAAATATTGTTGCTTTCATGACAAAACAATCTCTCATAATTATCAGTAATGACAATTCTTTAAAAATGCTTAGGCGTTAGTTGTATAATGGAAGAAACCCTTGGTCTGAAAAGCTGTGTTTAATTCTAGGCAGAATTTAGCAAGTGTGCTACCCAGAGAAATACATAATCTATGAATTGGAAAAGTTTTTAGAGGCCAAATAATCCAATCAATGCTTTACTGAAAATTCCCACTACAACATCACCATCAAGACTTTTTAGGTAATATCTGTTGGTTTTTGTAATTTTCCCTTTGCTTGTGCTTTTTGTTTATTTTGTTTTGCAAATGCTTTTCTATTTTCAATATTTCTAATGATTAAGGGAATTAACATACATAATAGATACTTAAGAAATTTTGAATTTCCTTTCTAATTGATTGATTCTAATTTCTAATTGATGAATTAGAACATTGTTCTTCACATCTAGACAACCTTTGCTTCTCTACAATTCAAACTTATTCCCTTGGTTCTACTCATGAATCTGAGAAGAAAAAGTCTAATTTCTGGTCTACTTAATTCAATACATGAAGACAACTATTGTATCTACCCTAACTCTATTTTTTTTTTCTCTAGATGAAATCCTTATGTGGAATGGACTCTAGGTCTTTTCCTTCCTAGTTGCTCTCTTCTAAGATAGTCGCTATCTTATTTCCAAATTATATATCTCGATTTGAATTGTATAGTTGGATTCCTAAATTGTATATTTGCAAATGGGAGGGGCCTTAGAATAACAGAATCCAAATAACTTGAACTGAAAAAAATTTTCCCTGTATCACAGAGGCTCTTAACCTTTGTTATTACTATGTCAGTCTTGAGAAACCCACAGAACCTTTCTGAGGATAATGTTTTTATTTGTATTTATTTCACAGAATTACAAAGAACATAAATCCTATTGAATTACAGGTTTATATATATGTATACATATACATATATATACACACATATATACATACATATATATATATATATATATATATACACACACACATACACACAGATATAAACACACCTTCATATATCTGCACATTCAAATATTTGTGTGCAGATAAAATTATATGTTGATATGCACCTATACATATGTTATAGTATACATGCATGCATTACATTCATAAATATTTGCATATATAGGTATTTTTCACCTGGATTTGTGTTTTTATGCATGTCTTTACATACATATAATGTATATCTATATGTATATGCATACAAGTTCACAGACCTCAGGTTAAGAATCCTCTTTTTTTCATTTATGGGACAAGTTTTCAGCAGCATTTTCTATTTCTGAATATTTTTAATATGATAACCAACACAGTGCCTGACACATAATAGATACTTAAGTAATTTTATTGATGGATTAGAACAAGCCCAGGTTAAGGACTTTTCTTCTTGTTCTTCTTCTTGTATTATTTGTTTTTGTTCTTCTTTTTCTTCTTCTCTTCCTCCTTCTTTTCATTCTCCTTCTTCTCTTTCTCTTTCTTTGCTACCACTTCCCTCCCTCCCTCCCTTTCTCCTCCCTCCTTCCTTTCCTCTTTTCCTCTCTCTCTCTCCCTCTCTCTCTCTCTCTCTCTCTCTCTCTCTCTCTCTCTCTCTCTCTCTCTCTCTCTCTCCTGTCTCTCTCTCTCTCTCTCTCTCTCTCTCTCTCTCTCTCTCTCTCTCTCTCTCTCTCTCTCTCTCTCCTGTCTCTCTCTCTCTCTCTCTCTCTCTCTCTCTCTCTCTCTCTCTCTCTCTCTCTCTCTCTCTCATCTCTATCTCTCAAATGACTTTTGTTGTTAAGCAATAAAATTTATTTTCGGAAATGATACAATTATTCTCCCTCAAAACATAATGGCAAATAGTTTTATTCCTCAAAGTTTTCAATTTCTGAAATAAGTTAAGAAGTAAAAAAAAAAAAAAAAAAAGGTATGTCTATAACTTATAATACATGCAATCTCCTGGTTTAGTAGTTCATCATTTAAAGGATAATTAAAAGACATGTACTTTACTTGAACTAAGCCAGTATCAACATTGGACATTGCTTTTACTTAAGTCCTCTTACTACCTTGTCATAATAATATTTCTCTTCACACTGTGCATATTGTTCTTAACATTCCTCAGGCATTGGATTCATGGTTTTCAAGCATTTTTTTCCTGTTACAAATAATGTAATTACATAATGTTGTTGTTGTTTTTGGTTTAGTTATATTATTTGAAAGTCAATAAAATATTTGAATAAGAACCCATAGTGGAATCACTAGGCTAAAAGGGGTGATGCATTTTGTAACTTTTATTTAATCAATCCAGAATGTTTAAAAAATCTAGATGGGCCAAATCATGACTTCATTACATATATAAATGATGTGTATATTTTCCCATGGTGCTGTTAACCCTGGGGTTTCCTATTTTGACTGTCTTATCAACTTTTAATGATGAGAAGTGATATTTCAGAAATATTTTATTTTGAAATATTTTAATTACCAATACCCTTTTCAGATGGTTGTTGATCTTTTAAAAATATTCTGTTAATATTCTTTGAGTGCATATCATTCAAGAATTGTTACTACAGTATTCATTTCTGTCAGTGCCCTGTATTTTGGGAATCAGACTTGATTTTATTCATGAAAATGTATTTAAAAAATTAGGTGGCTAAAATAGTCTATCTCGTACCTCATAATATTCTCTGGGTCATGTTTGATTACAAGTTCATCCCCTGAACATCACGCTATCCTCTATTTTCTATGATTTGAATTTTTACATTTAATTTATAAAATCCAAATAATTTACTTATTTTGACATTTTGGAGGTGAGTGGTATAAATGCTGCTCTAATTCTATTTTTCCACTAAATTACTCTTTAATTTTTCTCATGCCTCTTTTTGAAAAAATAATTCCCCCTATCCCTAAATTGTGTTCTTGGTCTTATCAAATTATTTTACCATATGTCTTAATTTTAGAAACTTGGTGATTTTTTTCCATTTTTTATCCTGTGCCAGAGAGAAGGAATAATTAATGTTTCTTAGTATATAAATTGATATCTAGTAATGCCCCAAATCCATCTTTCCTATTTTACATTATTTTTCTTATTCCAAGAAAATTGTTTTGTAGTTGTATTGATAATAAATCTTATGTATGCTTTGCTAAATTTATTCCTAGATATTTGTTATTTGAAGTAATATTTATTTAACTGTCACTTTCTTATTTTCTTAGTAATAGAGAGACATATTAGTGACTTTGTAGAACTTTATTTTATTTGCTTACTACTTTAGTGAAGCTCCTTTTAATATATATATTTTCTGGTTTTATAGGTTTTATTTTAGCAAAGAATCATTTTTTCTGTTCCTCCAAAAATGAATGGAATTTGTTTTTCTATTCTTTACTCATTCTTACTCACTGACTGATTTTCTTTCTGTCTTAGCACCATAAATAATATTTCTACTACTATATTAAAATAATCTTCAAAGTGGCTTAAATTTTGAAGTTATTGTTATTGTGAAAACTGTGCTACTTAATTAACAATAATACTAGATATTTATTTTTAGGTGGTTTCTATTGATCATTCTAAGGAAAGATCCATTTGTTATGATGTATTTTCTTAGTTATTTTTAACATGAGTATATTTTTGTTCTTGTAAAATTAAGGTATTTTATGCATTTCCTGATATAATTGCATTATTTTGTTATTAATATGATGCTTATGGAGTTGTTTTCCTAATGCCAATATTTTGTATTACTAATATAAATGTAATTTATCACAATTAATAATTTATATATCATGATATATTTACTGATATTTATTAAATTAATATTTTTGCTAAAAGTAATTACATTATTTATTCTTTGCTTTATCTTCTTTTCCATTGGCAATCAGCATCATGCTTGTCTTGCAATAAGTTTCTTTTCTTTTCTTTTCTTTTTTGAAGATAATAAATGAGGAGTCTTTATTTAAAAATCTTCAGCCTTTTAGGAAAAAGCTTATTTTTTTCTTCTGACAATGCATATTACATGTCTTGATGAATAACTGGTTTTTCCATCACCTTAAGCTTCCAATATATCCCTTCCTCGGTCCTATGTGTTTTATATCTTTATATTTTATACTTTAAAGGTTTTTATTTTCAAAATATATGCATAGTTTTTAACATTCACTCTTGCAAAACATTGTTTCAATTTTTTTCTCCCTCCCTTTCTCCTGTCACTCCCCGAGATGATAAATAATTAAATATATGTTAAAATATGCAATTCTTTTATATGTTTCCACAATGATCTTGCTGTACAAGAAAAACCAGATCAAAAAGAAAAAAAATGAGAAAGAAAACAAAAAGCAAGCAAATAACAAAAAAAAAAGTGAAAATACCTAGTTGTGATCCACTCTTGGTCTTTACAGTCCTCTCTCTCAGTGAAGATGGCTCTCTCCATCACAAGACCATTGGAACTAGCCTGAATCATCTCATTGCTGAAAAGAGTCACATCCATCAGAATTGACCATCACAAATTCTTGTTATTGCTATATATAATGTTATTTTGGTTCTACTCACTTTATTTAGCATGAGAACATGTAAGTCACCCCAGGCCTTTCTGAAATCATCTTGCTGACTGTTTCTTATAGAGCAATAATATTCCATAATATTCACATACCACAACCTATTCAGAAATTCCTTAATTGATGGGCAGCCTCTTAGTTTCCAACTCCTTGCCAGTACAAAAAGGGCTGTTATAAGCATTTTTGTACATGTAGGTCATTTTCTCTTTTTTATTATCTATTTGGATACAGAAACAGTAGAGACATTTTGAGATTAAGGGTTATGTATAGTTTGATAGTCCCTTGTGTATAGTACCATATTGCTCTCCAGAATGATTGGATCTGTTTACAATTCTATCAACAAAGTATTAGTGTCCCATTTTCCCACACCCACTCCTATGTTCAAAAATATTTTTATTGTAATTTTAGCTAATCTGAGAAATGTGTATTGCTACTTCAAAATTGTTTAAATTGCATTTCTCTGATCAATAGTGATTCAGAGCATTTTTGTATGACTAGAATTAGGTTTAACTTGTTTTTTTATTGAAGCTTTTTATTTTTAAAACATATGCAAGGATAATTTTTCAACATTGACCCTTGACATCCAATTTCTCCCCTCCTTCTGCCCATCTCCTCCCCAGATGTCAAATAATCCAATATATTATAAACATGGAAAAATATATATAAATCCAATATAGGCATACATATTTATATAATTATTTTGGTGCACAAGAAAAATCAGATCAAAAAGTAAAACAAAATGAGAAAGAAAATAAAATTCAAGCAAACCATAACAATAAACCATTAATCATCATATTATCTTGCTGTTGCTTTGTGCAATAATGTCCTGGTTCTGCACATTTCACTAAGCAACCGTTCATATAAGTCTTTCCAGGTTTCTCTGAAATCATCCTGCTGATCATTTCTAATAAAAACAATAATATCCATAACATTTATACACCATAACTTATTCATCCATCCTGCAATTGATGGGTATCCACTCAATTTCAAGTCTTGCCACTATATAAAGGGCTGCCAGAAACATTATGCACATGCAGGTTCCTTTCCCTCCTTTAAGGTCTTTTTGGGATATAAACCCAAGAGAACATTGCTGGATCAAAGGTCATGCACAGTTTAATAAACCTTTGAGCATAGTTCTAAATTGCTCTCCACAATGGTTGGATCAGTTCACAATTCCACCAACAATATATTAATGTCCTAGTTTTTTCACATCCCCCTTTTATCTTTTCCTGTCATCTTAGGCAATATGATAACTATATAGGATTACCTCAGAGTTCCCTTAATTTGCATTTCTCTTATCCCAATAGTGATTTACCTTTTCATATGACTAGAAATGGTTTTAATTTCTTCATCTGAAAAGTTTCTGGCTGGGGTTAAGTGACTTGCCCAAGGCCACACAGCTAGGAAGTGTTAATTGTCTGAGATCAGATTTGAACTCGGGTCCTCCTGAATTCAAGGCTGGTGCTCTATCTACTGCATCACCTAGCTGCCCCAGAATGGCTTGGATTCTTATAAATTTGAGTCAATTCTCTATATATTTTAGAAATGAGACCTTTATTAAAACCTTTGAATGTAAAGTGTTTTCCCAATCTATTGGTTCTTGTCTAATCTTCTGTGCATTAGTTTTGTTTGTACAAAAAGTTTTTAACTTCATATAATCAAAATTGTCTATTTTGTATTCAATAAAGAGTTCTAGTTCTAGTCCTTCCTTCTTCACAGATCTGAGAGTTAAATTATCCTATGTTTTTCCTAATTTCCTTATAATATCACTCTTTATATCTAAATATATATATATATATATATATTTTACTTTATCTTGGTATATGGTGTTGGTGTGGGTCAATACCTAATTTCTGCCTAATTTCTTGTCATTTTTGTTATATTAGCTCTGCCTACTCATGAGAATTTGATATTTTCCCAGTTCATTAGATCTGACTTTATTTGTGTGGAAATTGTTTTGTAGTTATGTTTATATATTGCATTGGCACATAAACACCCATATATTTTATATTATCAACAGTTATTTTAATTGGAATTTCTCTTTCTATCTCTTGTTGCTGGATTTTGTTAATGATGTATAAAAATGCTGATGATTTATGTGGATTTATTTTGTATCCTGCAACTTTGCTAAAGTTGTAAAATGTTTCTGGTAGTTTTGTATTTGATTCTCTAAATGTATCATCATATCATCTGCAAAGAATGATAAGTTGGTCTCATCCTTACCTACTCTAATTCCTTTAATCTCTTTTTCTTCTCTTATTGCCAAAGCTAATATTTCTAATACAATATGGAAGAGTAATCATGATAATGGGCAATTTTGCTTTACCCCTCATCTTACTGAGAATGATTTGTCCCCATTACATATGATACTTGCTGATGGTTTTAAATATGTTCTACTGATAATTTTTAGGAAAATTCCATTTATTCCTATACTTTCTAGTGTTCTTAATAGGAATATATGTTAGGCTTTATCAAATGCTTTTTCTAAATCTATTGAGATAATCATATGATTTTTGTTATTTTGGTTATTGATGTAGTCATTTATGCTATTAGTATTCCTAATATTCAACCAGCCCTGTATTCCTGGTATAAATCCTACTTTGTCATTGGGTATTATCCTGGGGATGATTTTCTGTAATCTCTTTGCTAATATTTGATTTAAGATTTTTGCATCAATATTCATTAGGAAAATTGGTCTATAATTTTTCTTTCTCTGTTTTCACCTTATCTGGTTTAGGTATAAGTGCCATATTTGTGTCATAAAAGGAATTTAGTAGGACTCCTTCTGTCCCTATTTTTTCAAATAATTTGCACAATATTGAAATTAAGTGTTCTTTAAATTTTTGGTAGATTTCACATGTAAATCCAACTGGGCAATTTATATTTTTGTAGGTATTCTTCCATTTCACTTTGTTTTTCAAATTTACTGACATAAAGTTGGGCAAAATAACATAATTGTTACCCTAATTTCCTCTTCATTGGTGGAAAGTTCTCACTTTTCAATTTTGAGACTAATAATTTGATTTTATTCTTTCCTTTTTTAATCAAATTAACTAAAGATTCATCTATTTTGTTGGTTTTTAAATAAAACTAATTCTTAGTTTTATTTATTAATTCAATAGTTTTCTTACTTTCAATTTTATTAATATCTCCTTTATTTTCAGAATTTCAAATTTCTTATTTATTGGGTTTTTAAATTTTTTTTCTAGCTATTTTAGTTTTAAGCCCAATTAATTGATCTTCTCTTTCTCTATTTTATGCAAGTAAGCATCTAGAGATACAAAATTTCTTCTTATTACTGCTTTAACTGCATCCCACAAATTTTGGTGTGTAGTCTCATTACTGTCATTACCTTGATGTGGGTTATAGCCCCTTTAAGATTCCTTTCTGATTCCAACCCCCATGGCTGAGCTTTGACGCACAAATCCTGGTCAAAAGCACCCTTTTGAATTCCAATGGGAGATATCCCGGGCTCTCCCAGTCCCCATCAGATTTGAGACAACTTGGGCTGTTCCAGCCCCCATTCTAATGATCTGCTCAGGTTTCCCAACCCCCACCCCAAGCACAAACAGCTTCCTCCTTATCTAAAAAAACATTGAATTCTATTCAAATTCTAACCCTGGCTGAAGCTCAAGCCAGAGACCAACCTGGGACTCCATCCATGAGCCCCTTCAGATTACCAAAAGCCCCCCTATTACAAAAGGGGCAAAACTGGAGTCCACTCTTTGCAGAGATCCCAAACATGGCATCCCTATACCTGCCATGTCAAAGGTTTCTGCCCACCAGGCCTGTAGCTCCAGTGCACTCATCTTTGCCCTCAACTTTACTAACTAAACTTTACTTCCAAACCCCACAATAAACCTCTTTTGTCAATCTAGGTTTTCGGGTCTGTAAATTTCTTTGCAGAGGACTCTTGCACCACTATTAGACCTCATTTAACTCTGTATCCTTGTGCTGAATCCAAAGGAGTTGCAGGAGAGCTCTATTTGACTCCCTGTATCCCGAACCTTCCACTAGACCTCAATTAAACCTAATTTCATTTAGATAATCCTTATCTAGTTCTCATCATTTGATTCCCTGACCAGAAACTCTGAAAACTAGACATAATTTGGCTACCAAATGGAACCCTAACCTTTTCAGGGCTCTCAGAAACAATCTGGGTTTTCAGCTGTTCTTGCGGTATTCTTCCAGGAAGAATAGCTGCATTCCTCCTTTCATCTCACCTGTTTCTAAAACATAGTGGGCACCCAGACCGGGTCTGGGCTGCAGGCAAAATTCTCCCATGGAGACTACTTGTATTTCAGGCAAAAAGTCCTCTTTTTGTCACACTCTATTTTTAGGGATAGCAGGACCAGGAAATCTGGAACTCTGGATGAGAAAACAGCTCTCATGAGAAAGTGTCTCTTTTTCACTACCAGGAAACACGTGGCCAACCCCACCCCTCTTGGGAATCCTAGGACACCACTCTCTTTGATCTGTTCTGGGGAGAAACATAAGCAATCTGTGTTTGAGCCCTTCTTCCACTCCCATTCCCACCAGGCTGTAGCTATGAGGAGAAAGGTCACTAGATTGAGGTAAGTTTGGAGATATGTCTCTACCCAGCTGCTACTCTTTGGACAGAGGTATGAGCTACTGCACTCTCAAGTTCCTGCATGAGCCCTCCACATCCGGGAAGATAGCATCTCTTTCTCCCCCCATCCTCTCTCTTCTCTCAGACCTCTCTCATGTGGCTTGGCAACCCGCCATTTAAATGCTCCCATCCTGTACCCTTCTTGGGATACTGTACAGTGGGGAAATTGGGGAACTCTATAAATCTTAATCATTAATCTTCTCAAATCTTTGAAAAATTTCCAATCGACTCTTAAAATGTTACTTTTCAGGCAATCTGGAGAAGCAAGCCACAACCCTCCTAGACCTTTTACCTGGCTCTTAAAGGAGCTGAGATTTTCAGCCCTCTCAGAGAGCAAGCTTGCCCCATACATTTTAAAATGGGACTCAGGTTTCCCTGATTTGGTCATCCTTCATTAGAATTGTAGCAGCCTCAAATTTACACTTTTCCATGCTCGTGAGCTGTCTACAAAGACAGGGAATTTCAAACTGCCCACTTTTTTCCTTAGCCTCAGGACACTTACCTGCTCAAGGAGAGATAAGCCTAGATATCTACCGTGTCTCTTAGTCTCACTTTCCTACTTAACTTTACAAGTGAGAAAAATAACTCTTGTGGTGTAATTTTCTCAGTCCAGGACCTTTTGCTCTTAGCACACTTTCCTATTTTTCTGGATTTGCATTCTATATCCCCTGCCAACAATTAAAAGTTTCTTTCCTAATCTCTAACCCTGGCCATGTTGCAGCTTCAAGAAAGACCTTTGAAATGAAGACTAAGGAATAAAATTCTGAATCAAAGGACAACCTTGGGGCTTGAGAATCAGAAAGGAATCTTAAAGGGCTATAACCCCCATCAATATTGGATAAAATTATTAATTATGTATATGGTTTGTTATTTTACCCATTTATTCTATAGAATTAAATTATCTCATTTTCAAATAATTTTAGTCTATTATACCATAACATTTTATTTCATGTAATGTGTATTGTATCATGATCTGAAAAAATACAGGTAGTATTTCTACCTTTCTGCATCTGATTTTGAGTTTTTATGCCCTAATACAAGGTCAGTTTTTGCACAGATTCCATGAATCACCAAGAAACCTTCTATCTCCAACTTTTCCCAAAGATCTATCTTATCTACCTCTTCTAAAATTCTATTTACTTCCTTAACTTCTTTTTTTTTTAAGTTTTGAGCATTTAAATTTATTTTCTTTATTAATTTTATAATTATACATATTTTACAGTATATATGCATGAGTAATTTTTTTATAACATTATCCCTTGTATTCATTTTTCCAGATTTTTTCCTCCCTCCCTCTACTCCCTCCCCTAGATGACAGGCAATCTCATACATTTTATATGTGTTACAGTATAACCTAGATATAATATATGTGTGTAAATCCAATTTTCTTGTTACACATTAAGTATTGGATTCCAAAGGTATAAGTAACCTGGGTACATAGACAATAGTGCTAATATTTTACATTCAATTCCCAGTGTTCCTATTCTGGGTGTAGTTGTTTCTGTCCATCGTTGGTCAGCTGGAAGAGTTGTATCTTCTTTATGTTGAAGATATCCACTTATATCAGAATACATCTTCATACAGTATTGTCGTTGAAGTGTATAGTGATCTTCTGGTTCTGCTCATTTCACTCAGCAACAGGTCATGCAAGTCTATCCAAACCTTTCTGAATTCATCCTGCTGGTCATTTCTTACAGAGCAATAATATTCCATAGCCTTCATATACCATAATTTACCCAACCATTCTCCAATTGATGGATATCCATTCATCTTCCAATTTCTAGCCACTATGAAAAGAGCTGCCACAAACATTTTGGCACATACAGGTCCCTTTCCCCTCTTTAGTATTTCTTTGGGATATAAGCCTAGTAGTAGCACTGCTGGATCAAATCTGCTGGGTCTATCACAGTTAGATAACTTTTTGGGCATAGTTCCAGATTTCTCTCCAGAATGGCGGGATTCTTTCACAACTCTACCAACAATGTATTAGTGTCCCAATTTTCCCACATCCCCTCCAACATTCATCATTATTTGTTCCTGTCATATTAGCCAATCTGACAGGTGTATAGTGGTATCTCAGAGTTGTCTTAATTTGCATTTCTCTGATCAGTAGTGATTTGGAACACTCATATGAGTGGATATATTTCAATTTCATTATCTGAGAATTGTCTGTTCATATCCTTTGATCATTTATCAATTGGAGAATGGTTTGATTTCTTATAAATTAGGATCAATTCTCTATATAGTTTGGAAATCAGACCTTTATCAGAACCTTTAACTGTAAAAATATTTTTCCAATTTGTTACTTCCCTTCTAATCTTGTTTGCATTAGTATTGTTTGTACAAAACTTTTTAGTTTAATGTAATCAAAATCTTCTATTTTGTGATCAATAATGATCTCTAATTCTTCTCTAATCATAAATTCCTTCCTCCTCCACAGGTCTGAGAGATAGACTATCCTCTGTTCCTATAATCTATTTATGATCTCATTCCTTATGCCTAAATCATGGACCCATTTTGATCTTATCTTTGTATATGGTGTTAAGTGTGGATCCATATCTAATTTCTGGCATACCAATTTCCAGTTTTCCCAACAGTTTTTTTTTAAATAATGAATTTTTATCCCAAATGTTGGTATCTTTGGGTTTATCAAACACTAGATTGCTATAGTTGTACAATATTTTGTCCTTTGTAGCTAATCTGTTCCACTGATTGACTGGTCTGTTTCTTAGCCAATACCAAATGGTTTTGGTGACTGCTGCTATATAATATAGCTTTAGATCAGGTATACCTAGACCACCTTCATCTGACTTGTTTTCATTAATTCCCTTGAAATTCTTGACCTTTTATTCTTCCACATGAACTTTGTTGCTATTTTTTTTCTAAGTCACTAAAATAGTTTCTTGGGAGTCTGATTGGTATAGCACTAAATAAATAGATTAGTTTGGGGTGTCTTGTCATCTTTATTATATTTGCTCAGCCTATCCATGAGCACTGGATGTATTTCCAATTATTTAAATCTGACTTTATTTTTGTGGCAAGTGTTTTGTAATTTTGCTCATATAATTCCTGACTTTTCTTTGGTAGATGGATTCCCAAATATTTTATACTCTCAACATTTGTTTAGAATGGAATTTCTCTTTGTATCTCTTGCTGTTGCATTTTGTTGGTGATGTATAAAAATGCTGAGAATTTATGTGGATTTATTTTGTATCCTGCAACTTTGATAAAGTTATGAATTTTTTCTAATAGCTTTTTATTAGAATCTCTGGGATTTTCTAAGTATAACATCATATCATCTGCAAAGAGTAACAGTTTGATTTCCTCATTACCCACTCTTATTCCTTTAATCGCTTTCTCGACTCTTATTGCTGAGGCTAACATTTCTAATACAATATTGAATAGTAATGGTGATAGTGGACAACCTTGTTTCACTCCTGATGTTACTGGGAAAGGTTCCAGTGTATCTCCATTGCAAATTATGCTTACTAATGGTTGTAAATATATGCTCCTGATTATTCTAAGGAATAGTCCATTTATTCCTATACTCTCAAGCATTTTTAGTAGGAATGGATGTTGGATTTTATCAAATGCTTTTTCTGCATCTATTGAGATGATAATATGGTTTTTATTAATTTGATTATTAATATGGTCAATTATACTAATAGTTTTCCTAATATTAAACCAGCCCTGCATTCCTGGTATAAATCCCACTTGGTCATAGTGTATTATCCTGGGGATGATTTTCTGAAGTCTATTTGCTAATTTCTTATTTAAGATTTTAGCATCAATATTCATTAAGGAAATTGGTCTATAGTTTTCTTTCTCAGTTTTTGATCTACCTGGTTTAGGTATCAGTACAATGTCTGTGTCATAGAAGGAATTTGGTAGGATTCCTTCAATCCCTATTTTTTCAAATAGTTTACATAGCATTGGAGTTAGTTGTTCTTTAAATATTTGGTAGAATTCACATGTAAATCCATCTGGTCCTGGGGATTTTTTCTTAGGAAGTTGGTTAATAGCTTGTTCTATTTCTTTTTCTGAGATGGGACTGTTTAGACTACTTACTTCTTCCTCTGTTAATCTGGGCAAGCTATATTTTTGAAGGTATTCTTCCATTTCATTTAAGTTATCGAATTTATTGGCATAAAGTTGAGCAAAGTAGCTCCTAACTATTGTTCTAATTTCCTCTTCATTAGTGGTGAGTTCACCCTTTTCATTTTCAAGACTAACAATTTGCTTTTTCTCTTTCCTTTTTTTAATCAGGTTTACTAAGGGTTTGTCTATTTTGTTGGTTTTTTTCATAGAACCAACTCTTAGTTTTATTAATTCAATAGTTTTTTTACTTTCAATTTTATTAATCTCACCTTTTACTTTTTGAATTTCAAGTTTTGTGTTTGTCTGGGGGTTTTTAATTTGTTCCTTTTCTAGCAATTTTAGTTGTAAGCCCAATTCGTTGGCCCTCTCTTTCTCTATTTTATGCAAGTAGGCCTGTAGAGATATAAAACTTCCCCTTATTACTGCTTTGGCTGTATCCCACACATTTTGGTATGATGTCTCATTATTGTCATTTTCTTGGGTGAAATTATTAATTATGTCTATGGTTTGCTGTTTTACCCAATCATTCTTTAGTATAAGATTATTCAGTTTCCAATTATTTTTTGGTCTATTTTCCCCTGGCTTTTTATTAAATATAATTTTGATTGCATTGTGGTCTGAAAAGGATGCATTTACTATTTCTGCCTTACTGCATTTGATTTTGAGGTTTTTATGCCCTAGTATATGATCAATTTTTGTATAGTTCCATGAACTGCTGAGAAGAAAGTATACTCCTTTCTGTCTCCATTTAACTTTCGCCAAAGATCTATCATATCAAACTTTTCTAGTATTCTATTTACCTCTTTGACTTCTTTCTTATTTATTTTGTGGTTTGATTTATCGAATTCAGAGAGTGCAAGGTTGAGATCTCCCACTATTATAGTTTTGCTATCTATTTCTTCTTGCAGCTCTCTTAATTTCTCTTTTAAGAATTTAGATGCTGCACCACTTGGTGCATATATGTTTAATATTGATACTGCTTCATTATTGATGCTTTAGCAGGATATAATGCCCTTCCTTATCTCTTTTAATTAGATCAATTTTTCTTTTTGCTTGATCTGAGATGAGGATGGCTACCCCTGCTTTTTTGGCTTTGCCTGAAGCATAGTAGATTCTGCTCCACCCTTTCACTTTTAGTTTGAATGTATCCCCCTGTTTCAGGTGTGTTTCCTGTAAATAACATATAGTAGGATTCTGACTTTTAATCCAGTCTGCTAACTGCTTCCTCTTTATGAGCCAGTTTGCCCCATTCACATTTATGGTTAGAAGGACTAATTCTATATTACTTGCCATCCTATTAACCCCTGCTTATGCTTTTCCCCTTTCCTTCCCTTTTACCTTCCTATCCAGTATTAAACTGGTAAACACCACTTGCTTTTCACAGCCCTCCCTTTTTAGTATTCCTCCCTCACCTTAAAGTTCCTCCCCTTATTTTACCCCTTTTCCTCATAATTTCTGTTTTCCCTTCCCCTTAGCTTACTCCTTCCCTCTCACTTTTCAATGAAGTGGAAGAAGTTTCACCATAAATCGAATATGTCTATTGATACACACTATGTTCATCTCCCTCCTTTCTTTCTCTCAGATATAATAGGTTACCTTTGCCTCTTCATGAGATGTAGTACCATAACTTTACACTTTTTTATGAAATAATTTCCTTTCCACCTCTAGTTTCTAAGACAAATTGTACATATGTTCTTTACATATTTTTTTTTTTTTTGCAGAAATATAGTTCTCAAGATTTCTTTTTACCTTTTTAGAAATCTCTTGAGTTCTGTATTTGAAGATCAAACATTTTATGTAGGTCTGGTTTTTTCATCATGAATAGATGGAATTCCTTTGTCTGATGGTTCTTGAACTTGGCCACTATATTTCTTGGCGTTTTGATTTTAGGGTCCCTTTCAGTAGGTGATCGATTATTTTTTTTCAATGTCTATTTTACCCTCTGTTTCCAAAACGTCTGGGCAGTTCTCTTTGATAATTTCCTTGAAAATTGTGTCCAAGCTCTTTTTTTCCTCACATTTTTCAGGGAGTCAGATTATTCTCAAATTGTCTCTCCTGGATCTGTTTTCCAGGTCTGTTTGTCTTTCTAATAAGGTACTTAACATTCTTTTCAATTGTTTCCTTTCTCTGGTTTTGCTTGACAACCTCTTGGTTTGTCCTTGAGTCATTCATTTCTACTTGTTCGAGTCTAATTTTCAATGATGTATTTTCTTCACTCACTTCTTTTTTATATCTTTTTGTAATTGTCCAATTGTGTTTTTAAGTGAGTTTTTTTCTTCTATGGAATTTTTTTCCATTTTATTTTTTAGAGAGCTGATTTCTCTATCCAGCTCATTAATCCTGTTTTCCTTGGAGTTATTTACCTTTTCCAGCTCACTAATCCTGTTTTCCTTGGAGTTGTTTATCTTTTCCAATTCACTAATCCTGTTTTCCTTGGAGTTGTTTGCCTTTTCTAATTCACTACTTTTATTTCTCAATGATTTGATCTCTTTATCCACTCTGGATAACTTCTCCAGGCTCTCTTTCCAAGCTTCCCTTTCCTTTTCCAATTTCTTTTCTAGCTCTCTTGTGAGAGCCTTTTTGATTTCCTCTATGAGATTCTTTTGTATTGAGGAGCAGCTCATATCCCCCTTAGGGGATTCCTCTGGGGACATTCTGTTTTTAGTCTCCTCAGTATTTGAAGTCTGCTCTCTCTCCATACAGAAGCTCTCAATGGTTAGAGCCCTTTTGAATTTTTTGTTCATTTTGTCAAGAGCAGAATCGAAGAAAACAAATTTACAAGAGAAACAATAGGTCTGTTTTGGGGGGGATGGGGCTGGATGGTGTTAATGGGCTTCCTCTACAGACTGGGGGTAGTGCAGCAGAGAGCCAGTAACAGGAAAGTGATGGCTGCACTGTGTCTGCTCTCTGAGGCTCTGAGACCTCCCTGAATCAGTCCAAATGGGGGTTGGAGGTGGCTGGTTCTGAGAGATGCTACCTTTCCAGGGTTTTATTCTTTACCTCCAGTGTTTATACCCTCTCTGCTGCTACTGTCTTGCTTCCAAGATGGAACATCCACACTGGGGTAAAAGCATTTTCACAGAAATGGGAGAGATTGTACCCCTCCCCCCTCTGGTCTGAGCTGTGTGAGCTTTCTGTCTCACTTTGGCTGCCTGCCCTCAGTCTGTGCCCAGTCTGTTCTACCCTCCCCCAAGCAAATACAGACCTTCTCTGGCGAATTTCAAGGATGTCTTCTCTTGGTGATTATTTGTGTGTTTCTTTTCTGGTCAAGCATTAACTCTGAGGCTTGTCATGAAGTAAGTCTTCAGAGAAAGTTCAGAGCTCAAGCAGCTGTCTGCCTCCACGCCGCCATCTTGGCCAGAAGTCCATCCCCTATTTTTTCAAATACTTTAAATAACATTGGGGCTAATTGTTCTTTAAATGTTTGGTAAAATTCACATGTAAATCTATCTGGTCCTGGGGATTTTTTCCTGGGGAGTTGATTAATAGCTTGTTCTATTTCTTTTTCTGAAATGGGACTATTTAAGCAATTTATCTCCTCCTCTGTTAATCTAGGAAGCCTATATTTTTGGAGAAAGTCATCCTTTTAACTTAAGTTATCAAATTTATTTGCATAAAGTTGGGCAAAGTAACTCCTTCTTATTTCTCTAATTTCCTCTTCATTGGTGGAAAGATCCCCCTTTTTATTTGTAAGACTAACAATTTGATTTTCCTCTTTCCTTTTTCTGATCAGATTTACCAAAGATTTATCAATTTTATTGCCTTTTTCATAAAAAACAACTCTTGGTTTTATTTATTAATTCAATATTTTTTTTACTTTCAATATTATTGATTTCTCCTTTTAATTTTACTATTTCAAGTTTAATTTTTGGTTGGGGGTTTTTAATTTGGTCTTTTTCTAGTTTTTTAAGTTGTAGGCCCAATTCGTTAATTATCTCTTTCTCTATTTTGTTCAAATAAGACTCTAAAGATATAAAAATTTCCCCTTATTACCACTTTAGCTGCATCCCACAGATTTTGGTATGATGTTTCTTCATTGTCATTATCTTGGGTGAAATTATTAATTGTTTCTATAATTTGCTGTTTCACCCAGTCATTCTTTAAGATGAGATTATTCAGTTTCCAATTACTTTTTGGTCTATTTACCCCTAATTTCTTATTGAATGTAGTTTTTATTGCATTGTGATCTGAGAAGAAGGCATTTGTTATTTCTGCCTTCCTGCATTTAATTTTGAGATCTTTATGTCCTAATATATGGTCTATTTTTGTATAAGTTACATGAACTACTGAGAAGAAAGTATATTCCTTTCTATCACCATTCAGTTTTCTCCAAAGGTCTATCATACCTAGTTTTTCTAATGTTCTATTTACTTTTAAAATTTCTTTCTTATTTGTTTTGTGGTTTGATTTGTCTAAATCTGAGAGTGCAAGGTTGAGATCTCCCACTATTATAGTTTTACTGTCTATTTCTTCTTGCAACTCTCTTAACTTTTCCTTTAGAAAGTTAGATGCTATACCACTTGGTGCATATATGTTTAGTATTGATATGGCTTCATGGTTTATGCTACCTTTTAGTAGGATATAGTTTCCTTCCTTATCTCTTTTAATTAGATCAATTTCTGCTTTTGCTTGATCTGAGATAAGGATGGCTACCCCTGCTTTTTCGGCTTTACCTGAAGCATAATAGATTCTGCTTCAACCTTTTACCTTTACTCTGTATGTATCTCCCTCCTTTAAGTGTGTTTCCTGTAAACAACATATTGTAGGGTTCTGACTTTTGATCCAGTCTGCTATCCATCTCCGTTTGATGGGAGAGTTCATCCCATTCACATTTACAATTAAAATTACTAATTCTGTATTTCCTGCCATCATATTATCTGCAGATTATGGTTTTTTCCCTTGACCCCCCTGAACCCCTTTCCCAATATTTAATTTATAGACCCCACTTGTGATGTGCAGCCCTCCCTTGTTAGTATCCCTCCTCCCTCCTTCTAAGTCCCTTCCATTTTCTGGTGTCCTTCTCTTATTCCCTTTTTCCTTTTCTCTTTTCCTCTCCCCCCTTTTAATGAGGTTAGAGAGAATTCTCTGAAAAACAAATATGTCAGTTACTTACTCTTTGAGCCTACTCTGATGAGAGTAACATTCACACAATGTTTCTCCCCCTCTCTAAATTCCCTCAGATGTGGTAGATTTTCTATGCCTCTTCCTGGGATGTAGTTTCCCTCTTTTTATCACTCCTTCCCCTTTTTCTGAAACTGCCCCCTTCCCTTTGCTACTCCCCCTTTTTTATATCAGTAAAGTCAAATTATCCATGCAGGCTTTCTGTATATCCACAACAGAGATACAGATCTCAAGAGTTCTTTTTACGTTTTTCTCTTTCTCTTCAGTCTTGTGGATGTAGATCAAATTTTTTGTTTAAGTCTGGTTTTTTTCTTAGAAACAAATGGAATTCCTCTGTTTCATTAAATGACCATCTTCTTCCATGGAAGAAAATGCTAAACTTAGTTGGGTAGTTTATTCTTGGTTGCAATCATTGATCTTTTGCCTTTAGGAATATCAGGTTCCAGACCCTTTGATCCTTTATTGTGGAGGCAGCCAGATCTTGAGTGACCCATATTGTGGCACCTTGGTATTTAAATTGTTTTTTTCTAGCTGCTTGCAATATTTTTTCCTTTGTTTGGTAGTTCTGCAGCTTAGCCACAATGTTCCGTTGAGTTCTTTTTTTAGGGTCTTTTTCAGAAGGTGTTCAAAGAATTCTTTCAATGCCTATTTTTCCTTCTTTTTCTAGTATCTCGGGGCAGTTCTCTTTGATGATTTTCTGTAAAATAGAATCTAGGCTCTTTTTTTGGTCATAGTTTTTGGGAAGTCCAGTGATCCTCAGATTATCACTCCTAGATCTATTTTCCAGGTCTATAGATTTTCCCAGTAAGTATTTGATGTTATTCTCCAGCTTTTCTTTCTTTTTTTGTGTGTGTTTTGTTTTTTTTGTTTTGTTTTGTTTGACTGATTCTTGGGTTCTCAATGAATCATTCATTTCTATTTGTTCCATCCTGATTTTTAATGAGTTATTTTCTTCATTTGCATTTTTTAGTTCTTTTTGTATATGCCCAATTGAGTTTTTAAATGAATTATTTTGCTCTATTGAATTTTTTTTCCATTTCCATAATTTTTTATAGAGAGTTATTTTCTTTTTCCAATTCTCAAAATCCTACTTTCTTGAGACTTTTTTTATCTTTTCCAATTCAGAAATCCTACTTTCCTGTGATTTTTTAACCTTTTCTAATTCACAAATTTTGTTTTCTTGTACCTTCTGTGAATCCTTTATTTTTTCCAACTCAAATTTCAGGACATTGTTATTCTCTATCTTAGCTTCTTTTTCCTTTTCCCATTTTCCTTCAAACTCTCTTAATTTTTTAATAGTCTCTTCTAGGAGAGAGTTATGTGATGGGAGGCAGATAGCATTCCCTTTAGAGTGTTATCTGCTGACTTTCTGCTGTTAACATCCTCGGGGTTGGATACCTGCTATTTCTTTGTGTAGAAGGAATCAATCATTCTCTTCAGCTTTTTACTCAATATTTTGGGGTGAGCCCTTGGGGTAAGAAGTTTATTTATTTATTTATTTACCAGCTTCCTCCCAGACTGGATGGATGCAGTGGCTCCTGTGCCTGAGCTAAGAGAGAGCTCTGGGAGAGAGTTCCCCTCCCCCTCCCTGGAAGTGCCTCAGAGGTGATTAGTAAGGCTGTGGCTGAGCTGTGAGGGTTGCCCAGTGAAGGACCCCATGTGTGGTCTAGCAACTGCCCTGAGGTTTAAGACTGAACAGTAAAAGCAACACAAAGCCCAGGAAATGTGTTTGTGGGGCGTGGATATCAGTAGCTGAAGTGAAAAGCCTTTGTGTTCAAACTGGAAGTGTCTGCCCAGAAATCAAGGTCCCTACTTCAAAGGTTCCACTTCTCTGGGAATTCCCCAGCTGCTAGAGTTCCATATTCTCAGGCTAAGCCTTGCCCTATTAGATGTTGCCTCGGGCTGTGTCCCTGCTGTTCAGGCTCTTAACTACCCCAAAGTGAAGCCAGGGACAGCAGGCAGCTTCACAGCTGTGCCAAGATCTGTTAGGTCACTTCTGGATTAGGGTGGTTCTAGGATCTAGCTTTATATTTTAAAGTAGCTTGATTTCTCTTCTGAACTGCTGTTTTATAAGCAGAGAAGAGCTAACAGCCTGTGTCAGATTCCTTTATCTCAGTGGCTTCTCTGATCCCAGAGTTCTCCTCAGCCTGATCAGCACAGTGTGCTAGCACCTAACCGTCTGTGCTGGCCTTTTTTCTTCCTCCCCTTGGAACTGACTTTTTCTGTAGAGACTCCAGATTATCTTCAGCTGGTAAGTCGTGCTTTTAATCCTTGTGGTTTCTATCAGTCCAATGTTATTTTTTAGGCTGACTTAACTAATTTGTAATGAGGATAGAAGGGAGCTTACAAAATCTTGTGTATCTTCTCCACCATCTTGGCTCTGCCCCCTTTAACTTCTTTCTTATTTATTTTGTGGTTTGATTTATATAGTTCTGAGAAAGCAAGTTTGAGATCCCCCACTGTAAAGTCCAGGCTAGCTCTCTAGAGGTTTCACAATCACCTAGAGTCAGGATAAGTAAAAGTCCTTGGTCTTTAGGAGGAGAAGTGAAACAATCAGATAAATTGCCATAGGCTCACCAAAGATGTATCCTCAACATTGTCCCTTGCAATCACTTCTGTTCCAACTTTTCCCTTCCTTCCCTCTACCCCCACCCCTAGATGACAGGCAGTCTCATACATGTTAAATATGTTAAAGTTTATCTTAAATACAATATATGTGCACATATTTATGCAGTACTCTTGTTGCACAAGAAAAATCAGATTTAGAAAGGTAAAAATAACCTGGGAAGAAAAACAAAAGTACAAGCAGACCACATTCATTTCCCAGTGTTCTTTCTCTGGGTGTAATTGGTTCTGTTCATCAATGATCAATTGGAACTGAATTTGATCTTCTTGTTGATTTTGATTCTTCTTGTTGCCTAAGATATCCACTTCCATCAGAATTGATCCTCATATAATATTGAAGTGTATAATGATCTTCTACTTCTGCTTATTTCACTCAGCATCAGTTAATGCAAGTCTCTCCAGGCCTGTCTGAAATCATCCTGCTGGTAAATTCTTACAGAACAATAATAGTCCATAACATTCCTATACCCCAATTTATCCAGCCATTCTCCATTTGAGGGCATCTATTCAATTTCCAGTTTCTAGCCACTATGAAATGGGCTGGCACAAACATGTTTTGCACGTACAGGTCCCTTTTCCTTCTTTAATATCGCTTTGGGACATAAGCCCAGTAGTAATACTTCTGGATCAAAGGGTATGCACAGCTTGATAACGTTCTGAGTATAGTTTCAAATTGCTCTCCAGAAGAGTTGGATCCATTTACAACTCCACCAACAATGCATCAGTGTCCCAGTTTTCCCACATCCCCTCCAACATTCCTCATTATCTTTTCCTGTCAATAGCTCCTAATGATTGCTCTAATTTCATCTTCATTGGTGAAAAGTTTGCCCTTTTCATTTTTGATACTAGCAATTTGATTTTCTTCTTTACTTTCTCTAATCAAATTAATTGAAAGTTATCTATTTTGTTGTTGTTGTTGTTGTTTTTTTTGAAAATAAAAACACCTCTTAGCTTTGTTTATTGGTTCAATAATTTTGTTACTTTCAATTTTATCAATCTCCTCTTTTATTTTAAGAATTTCAAATTTGCTATTTAATTAGGGGTTTTAAATTTATTATTTTTCTAGCTTTTTTAGTTGCAAGCTCAATTCATTGATCTTCTCTTTCTGTATTTTATTCAAGTAAGAATATAGAGATATAAAATTTTCCCTAAACACTGCTTTCACTGCATCCCATAACATTTTCATATGATTGTCTCTTTATTGTCATTCTTTTGAAGAAATTAATGATTGTTATAAAATTTGTTGTTTCACCCACTCATTCTTTAGGATAAAAATTTTTAGTTTCTAATTAATTTTTGTTCTATTTTTCTCTGACCCTTTATTACATGTAATTTTTTATTGCATCATGATCTAAAATAGATGCATTTACTATTTCTTCCTCTCTGTATTTGGTTGTGAGGTTTTTTTATATCCTAATACATGGTCAATTTTTGTGTAGGTTTCATGTCCTTCTGAGAAAAGTATTTTCTTTTCTATCCCATTCAATTTTCTCTAAAGTTCTATTATACCTAATGTTTCAAAAATTATATTTATATCTTTAATTTCTTATTTATTTTGTGATTTGATTTTATCTAGTTCTGATAGAACAAAGTTGAGATATTGCTGTCTGCTTCTTCTTGCACCTCTTTTAACTTCTCTTTTAGTAATCTGGATGTTATACCATTTAGTTCATATATGTTTATTATTGATATTACTTCATTCATTATCTAGGCTTCCCTTTAGCAAAATGTATTTTCTTATGTATTTTCTATTTTTGCCTTTGTTTCATTTGACAACAGGATCACCAACCCTGCTTTTTATTGACTATTACCTTTAATATGTATGTATATCACTCTGCTTTATATGTGTTTCTTGTAAACAACATATTGTAGGATTTTGACTTTTAATCAAGGTTGTTCTAAGCTTACATTTTTGGGGAGAATTCATCCCATTCCTATTCACAATTAAAATTACTAACTCTGTATTTCCCATGATCTTATTTTCCCAAAGTTATATTTTTCTCTTTCCTTTCTCCCTTTCCCTCCTCCTTAGTTTTTGCTTCTAATAAACACTTCCCCCAAGGGATCCTCCACTTTTACATCTCCTCCCCCTTTCTTATCCCTTTCCCCTTCTGCTTCTATTCTCCCTTCTATTAGCTTTCCCTTTCATTTCTCATTTCCCTTCCTACTTCTTTATAGGATGAGACATGTTTCTCTATCAAAGTAAACATGTATGATATTCTCTCTTTGAGCCAAATTCAATGAGATTAAGGTTCACATAGTGCTCATCCCCCTCCCTTCTTTCCATTACTTGTAATATGTGTTTGTTGCCTCTTTATATGGTGTAATTTACCCCCTTTTAACTCCCCTTTCCTCTTCTTCCAGTACAATCACTTTCCATTTCTAGTGTCTTTTTATATTATCACAATAAATTAAAATTAAAATTTTACCTATATTCTCTAAATATACTCATAATAAAGATACAGTTCTCAATAGTTAATTACATCATCTTCTATGTAGGAATATAAGCTTTTTAGTCTTTAAAATAGGTTTTTTCTTTCCTTTTTATCTTTTAATCTTTGTCTTGAAGTATGTATTTAAAGATCAAATTTTCTGTTCAACTTTTGTCTTTTCATCAAAAATGAAATTCACCTATATTGCTTAATGTCCATTTTTTTTTCCTTCAAAAAAGTAATGTTTAATTTTGCTGGCTCATTGACCCTTGGTGGTGGTCCAAGCCCCTTTTGCCCATATTCCATGTCTTTCAATTCTTTAAAGTGAAACTGATAGGTTGTGGGTAATCCTGCTGTGGCTCCTCAATATTTGAATTGTTTCTCTCTGGTTGCTTGAGATATTTTTTCCTTTATCTGATAATTTTGAAATTTACAATATTCCTTGGAGTTTTTACTTTATAGTATCTCTTAGGAAGTGGTTGATGGAATCTTTCACTGGCTATTTCACCTTCTGGTTCTAGGACATCAAAGCAGTTGTCCTTGATAATTCCTTGAAAGATGTTTTCTAGGCTCTTTTTTTAAATCATGGTTTTCAGGTAGCACATTAATTCTTTCATTGTTTCTCCTGAATTTATTTTCCAGTCAGTTGTTTATTTATTTATTTTTTTGATGATATATTTTACATTTTCTTCTATATTTTCATGTTTTGGTTTTCTTTGAGGGATACTTGATTTCTTACTGAGTCATTTTCTTTCTTTTGTTCATTTCCAATTTTTAGTAAATTATTTTCTTTAGTTAGCATTTCTGTTTTCATTTGCATTTGGCCAATTAAACCTTTAAATATGTTGGACTTTTAAAATTGGATTATTTTCCATTTCACAAATTCTATTTTTCAAAGAGTTGTTTTCTTTTTCCATTTCTCCAAACCTGTTTTAAGAAATTATATTATTTCTCCATTTAGCCAAATACATTTTAAGGAGTTTGCTTCAGACAATTTCTGTGCTTGCTTTTCCAAACTCTCTTGCAAGACTTTCAATTTTTCCCCATTTTTTCTTCTGTTTTTTAAGATTCTTTCTGAATTCTTCTAAGGGAGCTTTGTGAGATGTGTAGAAACTTATACCACACTTTCAGATTTCATCTGGAGATGTTTTGCCTTTAGTGTTCTCATAGTTTGAGGTCTGTTCTTCCCTGTTTCCATAAAAGCTCTTTATGGTCAGAGCTCTTTTTGTTTTTTTCTTGCACTAAGTTTAATAAAGTTTTTCTTTATTTTTGAAAAATATCTTATGTGGCATAGGATTTATTTGCTGATCAAATATTTATTAAATTTTTTTTTATAAATACGTCACCCTGGAATTCTTTTTAGCAGGAGGTTACTTAGATCTTTTTCAGAATTCATGTTATTTGGGTTACCTCCATTATTTTTTATTAATAATGATAATTGATAATTTATAGGTATTTAACAATTTTATTATTTTATGATTTCAATGAAACATATTTCACTATAACTTCTTTTTCTTTTTACATGTTTCTTTTCAATTTGTTTTATTTTTATTTGATAATTCATATTACTTTTTTCTTTCTTTTCTTTAACTAATAATTTCTTAATATTAGGTTTTAATTAGTTTGCTATATGTGTTACAAGTTAGTTTTCCTTTCATCACTTTTACTTTCCAAAACCAACCTTTTGTGATACTTTCAGATCATTTAATTACATGACATTTTTCAGGTATAAAGGTTTTACATTCTGATAATTGCTCCCAAAGCCTGATTTCCAAATCAATTATGATGCTTCTGGTAGAATATCTTTCTTTTATATACTTATATCTGATATAAATATATTCATTGATTTCCAATAAATTTTGTCACCTCATTCTATCCAATGAACTACTTCACTCTTGCTCAACTTGATGAACTAAGTTGTTTGCACCTGGTTTATTATGCTGATTGATTCATTTAATTGATGTGTCTAAGAATTATTCAAGTCAAATTTAGATGTTTGATGCTGTAATTCAATCAAAGGAGTGTTTTTTTTTTATATCTGATAAAGATACTAGAACTTGGAGCATTTTGATCACAACATTAACTGAGATTGGGATATGGAATACACCACTCTTAATTCTTAATGACTTCTCCTTCAGACTGGTCATTAAGTTGATTTCAAAATACTTTTTCCTCCATATTCACATGAACACCTTGAGAGATTTTGTCAAATCTTTTGAAGGAGGCAAGGTATATTAATAGCATTTATAATATTATTTAGTCTATTACCCTGACAAAATAAGAAATTAATTTAGAGGAGCCAATATTTTTAAGCCTTTATAATAACAACTAGGACTGTTAAAGGTCAGTTAAGTGGTGAAATAGATAAGAGTATTGGGCCTGGAGTTAAGAAGGCCTGAGTTCAAATGCAGCCTTAGACACTTACTAGTTATGTTATTCTGGACAAATTGTTTAATACTGCTCATTTTCTCATCTGAAATGATCTAGAGAAGGACATGATAAATCACTATCTTTACCAAGAACATCCCAAATAGGGTCAAGGAGAGTAAGACATGACTGGACAACTGTAACAAAATCATTAGGCTTGTTGAACAGTAGGCTGCTGTACTCCTTTGTTCATATATATTGTGTATATAATCTGTTGCACTGACTAGGCAATCAGTATAAATTCTTATTGATGATTACTGTGTTCTAATATATTTTCAGATCTATTATTGCTGTGCTTACTTCTGAATTTTTTCAATGTACCTCTTGAAATTCTAATTCTCTTACTCTTTTAGATGCTTTTTTTTAGGTTTTCAATTTTGATAAAATAATCTTTTGGCATTATTTTATTGTATTGAACAAGTAAATTAATATAAGTAATATTGTCACTTCATATTAGCTCTTTTTGTCCATGAGCAAGAAATATTTACTCAATATTCTGTCTCTATTTTGGGGGTTTAATTGTATTCATAGAGTTCCTGCCTGTCTTAAAAGATAGACTCCCAAGGATTATATGTAGTTATTTTAAGTAGATTTCTCTTCCTACAGTTTTCTCCTGGGTTTCATTGGCCTTTTCTTGATTCTTTAATATACTCCAAGTATATTATCTACAAAAAGTAATTTTTTTTAACATGCATATTCCATCAATTTATTTTTCTTGTTTATTACTGTAAAATGGGGTTAATGATGGCAAACATGACTATTTTACAGTAATGAGGCAAGCCATTTATAATATAAAATTATGAGATAAACATGATTTATTATTGTTATGAATCCAATGTTTAATAATATATTATTATTTGAAGTTAACAATATTTATAATAGTAATTATGTATTAGAGAGGTATGAGAACAAAATAGATTCTTGGAAGAAACAAGAAGACCTGCATTCAATCTTGCTTATTATTATTAGCTATTATGCGACAATGAGAAATTGTCTTTTTTTCTGAGATTTACCAAACAGCAAAGACTTACTTACTAAAACAAAAGTGATAGCCATTTGTACTGGTAGAATGAAGTTCTATACTCGGAGTAATAGATACATATGAAATAGCAGATTCTTACATTAAACATACTTGTTTTTAAGGAGTAGTACCTCTTACAGAGCATAAATGACCCTGGTTCTTTATGGCAATGCCAACAGGAAACAACATAGCTCTTACCAAGCTGCATATGCTTCAACTTCTAGTGTAATGAGGAATTGTGTCTCTCTCCCCTTCAAGAACAGGGTTGGTTAAGAGTAGAAGGTGTTCTCACCAGATATGTGCCACCAGGTAGTTAATATTTTTGGCCTAAGCAACTTATGAATCAGTATGCTAAGGAAGCCATGATCCCCATCAGCACAGGCAGTATCAATTTGATTAAATCACAGATACTTGCAATATTGAGGTAATAATCATAATGCTTACTATAATAAATTTTATAGCTAAGGGAGGATAACTTCCAAAACTGAGATTTGCCAAGTAGAATTAAAAGAAAGCCCCAACAATGAATTAGAGTGTCATGTACTTAAATACTTGGATTCATCCAAAGCTGATAGAGGATTAAAACATAGTTTCATGTTTAATAGCAGTAGATGCTTCTATGTAGGAAATAAATTATTGTTTTTTTATTAACTTATACTAAGCTGAAAGATCACTAGGAAATTAGAAAATCAAAAAATCTCACCTTGTTTTATTAGTCTATTAGCAAATAGGAAGTGATAGGTAAAGACTAAGTTCTCTGCTAATAAAATATTTAACACATTAACCTATATGCACTAGTTGATATAAATGTTTTAATTACATGTCACATTTATAGCTATTTGTGAACTTGGAAATATATTGGCTTATTAAGTGAAAATGTTTGTTAATATAAATGATTATAGTGCATCAACTTGTTAAATTAGCAATTTCTTTGTATTATTATTTCTTCTTTTAAAAAAAATTACTGTTGATTTGGGAGTTTATTTTTATGGCCATTAATACTGGGTCATTTAATATTCTTTTTATAAAAATATTTATTTTAATACACATTGTTTTATGAATCATATTGAGAGAGAGATCAAAGTAAAAGGGAAAAACCATGGGAGAGATAAAAAACCCCAAAACAGAAATAAACATAGCATGTGTTGATTTACATTCAATCTCATAGTTCTTTTTCTGGATGCAGATGGCATTTTCTGTCCGAAGTCTGTTAGATTTGCTTTGGATCACTGAACCACTGAGAAGAACCAAGTCTTTAATAGTTGATCATCTCACATTCTTGCTGTTATTTTGAACAATGAATTCCTGGTTCTGCTTGTTTTGTTTAGCATCAGTTCATGTAAATCTTTCCAGATCTTTCTAAAATTCATTTTTTACCCATTTTTATAGAACAATAATATTTCATTATGCTTATATACCACAACTTATTCAATCATTCCCCAATTGATGGATATCTACTCATTTTGCAGTACTTTGCTACCACAAAAAAGCTGCTACAAACATTTTGCACATGTGGGTCCTTTCCCCTCCTTTATGATTTCCTTGGAATACAGACCAAGTAGTGGCACTGCTAGGTCAAAAAATTTACAGTTTGATAGATCTTGGGGCATAGTTCCAAATTGCTCTCCAGAATGGTTATCCAGCCATTTCATATATCTATCATATATCTAACCACTTCACAACTCCACCAGCAATGCATTAGTGTTCCAGTTTTCTTACATCCCCTTCAACAATTATCATTATCTTTTCCTATCTTCTTAGACAATCTGAAAGATATGAAGTGGTGTCTCAGAGTTGTTTTAATTTGCATTTATCTAATCAATAGTGATTTAGAGCCTTTTTCATATGGCTATATATGATGCTATTTTCATCATCTGAAAATTTCTGTGCATATCCTTTGACCATTTACCAGCTGGTGAATGGCTTGTTTTCTTATAAATTTGACACAATTATTTATATATTTTAGAAATGAGACCTGTATCAGAAACACTGCATGTAAAAACTTTTTCTCATCTTTGTACTTCCTTTTTTAATCTTGTTTATGATGGTTTTGTTTGTGCAAAAACTTTTTAAAATTTAATGTAATCAAAGTTGTCCATTTCGCCTTTCATAATGTTTTCTAGTTCTTCTTTGGTCATAAACTCCTCTCTTCTCCAAAGATCTCATAGGTAAATTATCCCTTGTTCTCCTAAAGTTTTTATGATATCATCCTATGCCCAAATCATGTACTTATTTTGACCTTATTTTGGTATGGAGTTTGGGATGTAAGTCTATGCCAAATTTCTGACATCATTCTCTAGTTTTCCCAGAAAATTTTGTAAAATAGTGAGTTCTTATTTCACAAGCTGGAGTTTTGGGTGGGGTGCTATCATATAATAGATTACTATAGGCCTTGGTTATTGTGTTATGTGTATAGATTTAATGATTCACCCTTTTATATCTTAATACCAAATGGTTTTTAGGACTGCTGTTTTATAATATAGTTTTAGGTTTGGTATTGCTAAGCCACCATCCTTTGTATTTGTTTTTCATTAATTCCCTTTTTGTTTTTGATCTTTTGTTGTTCCAGATGAATTTTGTTACTATTTTTTCTAGTTCTATAAAATAATTTTTAAAAGTTTGATTGGTATGGCACTGAAGAAGTATAGCAATTTAGCAATTTAGGCAGAATTGTCATTTTATTATATCAGCTTGGCCTAGCCATGAATAATTGATACTTTTCCAATTGTTTAGATTTGATTTTATTTGTGTAAGAAGTATTTTGTAACTTTGTTCATATAGTTCTTGGGTTTGTCTTGGAAGGTAGATCCCCAAATATTTTATTTTGTCTACAATTAATCTTTATTCCTTTCAATTCAGAGGGTTCCTTCTCTGTTCCAGATGGTTATCACACACACATACACACACACACACACACACACACACACACATTTCTATATATCTTTTGTGAATATTATTATTATCCAGGTATTTCTTAAAGTTTTCCACAGGGGATCTACCTAATGTTCTCCCTTTACATAAAAAATGTCCAAGTGGAATTTTCTATTATCTCCCTTATTACTGCCATATGGCCTATTCAATTTCTCTTCAAACTAAACAATTTAAAAAGAGTAAACCCTTTACTCCAGTTCTTCTTCAAGTTTCTTATTGATTACATTTCTAACTGGCACATTTCCATTGCTTTCCGTGTAAAACTCATTAGTTCTTCAAAGGTAATGGATTTATACACCTCTTTACTATATAGAAACTCTAGTAAAATGTTAATAACATTTAGGATTTGTGCTTTCAGGAGATTAGGGGTCACTAAAATCTTTTGTAATTTCCTTTAAACCTTTCCCTGCCTTGCTATTTGAAAGATAACATACTAGTGCTTTCAAAGTTCTTTAAAGAGGGACCCCAAAAGAGAGAAAAAAAGACTTTTCAAAGAAAATATTGTGTGGGAGAGATGATACCTCAAAGCATTCTGATTTCCTTTTTGTCCCTCTAGGGAATTTGAGGGGATATCAGATGCTGATATCAGAAACCCTTTCTTTGCTAAGATGAGATATTTTACTCTGTGTGGGAGAACTTATTCATTTTGTGTATTATGTTCTCATATATTCTAATCTGAATAGCACTTCTAATTTCATTTTATTATCCATTTGGATAAATGGGTTAACTTGTTATTCAGTATTTGGATAGGTTTTTTTTTCTTTTTTTTTTTTTTTTTTTTTTTGTAACTAGCATTAGTTGGGAAAAGATAAAGCCTTGAGAGAGCCAAAAATTAAATTTTCATTTTAAACATTCACACTTTTTTGTCATTAAAAAGATTGGACAATTTTCCCATTTTAGTATTGTCCTCTCATTCAGAAAACTCAATTTCCTCACAACTATGTTATCCTAAGTATACAACTTCTCTCTATAACCCTGTACAAATCTAGGTCCTTTCCCCATCTTAGATCATTTAAGTATAATTTCTACTCTCTCAACTCATGAACTGTGACATTAGAATACATGATGGAAGAAGTATTGTGCTTCCATAATCTTGATGGAAAAAATAAATTGTGTTAAATAATTTTTGTAAATTGTTTCCATTTTTCTTTTAGTTGTAATTCTTTTTTCATTAATATATTTGAGTGTCCCTGAGATAATTTGTTTATTGTATATATTGCTAAATTATCTTTAAAATTATATTTTATGAGATGATAGTCATCATAATCATTAATTTTTAAAAAAATATTGATTTTTTATTTTCAAAATGTTTTAAGGAACAATTTTCAACATTGACTCTTGAAAAACCTTGTGTTCCAATTTTCCCCTCCCCCAACCCTACCCCTGGATGGCATGTAATGCAATATATGTTAAACATGGTAAAATATATATATGTTAAATTCAATATAGGCATATTTAAATAATTATCTTCCTGACTAAGAAAAATCAGATCAAAAAGTAAAATAAAAAAATGAGAAAGAAAATAAAATTCAAGCAAACCAACAACAGAGTGAAAGTGCTATATTGTGCACCACTCAGTTCCCATAGTCCATTCTCTGGTTGTAGATGGCCCTCATCATCAGAAGATCATTGAAATTGGCCTGAATCATCTCATTATTGAAAAGAGTCATGTGCATCACAATTGATCATCGTATAATCTTGTTGCTGTGTACAATGATCTCCTGGTTCTGCTCATTTCACTTAGCATCATGTAAGTCTCTCCAGGCCACTCCAAAATCATCCTGATGACTGTTTATTATAGAACAATAATATTCTACAACATTTATATATCATAACTTATTCAGCCATTCTCCAACTGATGGGAATACACTCCAATTTCTTGTTTCCAGTTTCTTGCCACTACAAAAAAAGGCTGCCAAAAACATTTTTGCACATATGGGTCCATTTCCCTCCTTTAAGATCTCTTAGGGTTATAAGCCCAGTAGAAAAACAGCTGGATCAAAGGGTATGCACATTTTGATAGCCTTTTGGGCATAGTTCCAAATTGCTCTCCAGAATGATTAGATCCACATTCATAATTCCACCATCAATGTATTAATGTTCCAGTTTTCCCAAATCTCCTTCAAGATTCATCTTTTATCTTTTCCTGTCATTTTAGCTAATCTGGGAAATGTGTAATAGTATCTCTGAGTTATCTTAATTTGCTTTTCTCTGATCAATAATGATTTAGAGCACTTTTTCATATGACTAGAAATGGTTTCAATTTCATCTGAAAATTGTATTTTCAAATCCTTTGACCATGTATCGACTGGAGATTGGCTTGAATTGTTATAAATTTGAGTGATTATATATATATATATATATATATATATATATATATATATATATATATATATATATATATATATATAAGAAATGAGGCCTTTATCAGAACCTTTGAATGAAAAACATGGTTTCCCAGTTTATTACTTCCCTTCTCAACATGTATGCATTAATTTTGTTTACAAAAAACCCAAAAACTTTTTAACTTAACATAATGAAAATTTTCTATTTTGTGGTCAATAATCATCTCTAGTTTTTTGGCCACAAATTCCTTCCTTCTTCAGAGACCTGAGAGGTAAATTGACATTGTTCCTTCTAATTTGCTTATATCACTCTTTATGTCTAAATCATGAACCCATTTCAACTTTATCTTGGAAAAGGTCATTAGGTATGGGTCAGTGCCTAGTTGCTATCATACTAGCTTCCAATTTTCCCACCAGTTTTTGTCAAATAGTGAGTTCTTATCCCCCAAACTGGCATCCTTGGATTTGTGAAGCATTAGATTACTATAATCTTTGACTATTTTGTCCTGTGAACCTAACTTGTTCCACTGATCAACTACTCAGTTTCTTAACCAGTACCAACTGGTTTTTATGGCCAATGAAATATAGTTTTAGGTCGGACATAGCTAGGCTACTTTCATTGGCATTTTTTTCATTAATTCCTTTGGAATTCTTGATCTTTTGCTCTTCCAGATGAACTTTATTATTTTTTTCTAGATCTATCAAATAATTTCTTAAGAGTTTGATTGGTGTGGCACTAAATAAGTAGATTAATTTAGGTAGTATTGTAATTTTTAAAATATTAACCCAGCCTACCATGAGCACTTGATATCTTTCCAATTAATTAGATCTGACTTTATTTATGTGGAAAGTGTTTTGTAGTTGTGTTCATATAGTTCCTAACTTTTCCTTGTCAGATAGACACCCAAATATTTTATATTATTGGCAGTTATTTTAAATGGTATTTATTTTTGTATCTATTGCTGCTGAACATTGTTGGTAATATATAAAAATGCTGATGATTTATGTGTATTTTCTTTACTGCATCTCTGCTAACATTGTGAATTGTTTCTAGTAGTTTTTTAGTTGATTCTCAAGGGTTCTCTAAGTATACCATGATATCATCCGCAAAGAGTGATAATTGGGTTTCCTCATTACCTATTCTAATTTCTTTAATCCTTTTTTCTTCTCTTATTGCCACAGATAACATTTCTAATACAATATTGAATAGTAATGGTGATAGTGGGCAACCTTGTTTCACCCCTAATCTTATTGGGAATAGGTCCAGTTTGTCCCAATTACATATTATACTTGCTGATGGTTTTAAATAGATGCTACCTATAATTTTAAGGACAACTCAATTTATCCCTACACTCGCTAGGAAAAAAAATTAATAATAATAATAATAATAATAATAATAATAATAATAATAATAAATAGGAATGGATATTGGATTTTATCAAATGCTTTTTCTCCATCTATTGAGATAATTGTATGATTTTGTTATTTTGGATTTTGATATAGACAATTATGCTAATATTGTTCCTAATATTGAACTAGGCTAGTCTTCCTGGTATGAAAACTACTTGGTCATGGTATATTATCCTGGGAATGACTTTCTGTAATCTCTTTGTTAATATTTTATTTAAGATTTTGCATTAATATTCATTAGGGAAATTGGTATATAATGTTCTTTTTCTTTTTTCATTCTATCTGGTTTAGGTATCTATAATATCCAGGGTAGCTCTCTGGAGCGCCTCAGCATTAGTCAAAATCCTGGGACTTTAGGAAGAGGAGTGAAGGAGGCAGGCAAGCTGCCATGTGGCTCCTCAAAGATGGATCCTGGACTCTGGAGTCTGCAGTCTGAAGTCTTCCTTGCTGAGCATGCTAGGGCAGAGAGACTCTGACTCTCTCCCTCAGCCCTCCAATTCTTCCCTATGATTACCTAAACACAACACATTTAATAAGTGTCAATCATGAGGAGAGCCATCACATTACCATATCATCTAAATATATGTTTGTAGAATCATTGTCTCACATTGAGTAGGTCCTTAGTCTTAAGTACTCTGCTGTCTTAGATTCAAGAACACTTTTTCAGAGTTCTAGCCCTCTACAGGTATCAGGACCATATCTGTGTTATAAAAATGATTTGGTAGGACTCTTTCCCTATTTTTTCAAATAGTTTGCACAGTATTAGAATTAATTGTTCTTTAAATTTTTGGTAGAATTCACATGTAAATCCATGTGCCCTGGAGAATTTTTCCTAGAGAGATGATTAATAACTTATTCTATTTCTTTTTTTTTTCTAAAATGGGACTATTTAAATAATTTATTTCCTCTTATGTTAATCTAGACAATTTATATTTTTGTTAAGTATTACTCCATTCCACTTTGATTATCATATTTATTGACATAAATTTGGGCTAAATAATTGTTAATATTTGCTCTAGTCTCATTGCTAGAAAGTTCTTCATTTTCATTTCTTGAGAGTAATAATTTGATTTTTTTCTAATCAAATTAACTAAAGTTTTATCTATTTTATTTTTTTCACAAAACTAACTCTTTCATTTATTTATTAATCAATAGTATTTTTACTTTCAATTTTATTTTCAATTTTTTACTTTCAATTTAACTTTCAATTTGTTTTACTTTCAATTCAAAATTGAAATAAATAAAACTTATTTTTAGAATTTCAAATTTGTTTTTAATTAAAGGGTTTAATTTTTTTTCCTAGCTTTTTTAGTTGCAACCCCAATTAATTGATCTTCTCTTTCTCTATCTTATGCAAGTAATTATCTAGGAATATAAAATTTCCCCTAATTACTATTTTGGCTGCATCCCACAAATTTTGTCATTTTGTCTCATTATTATCATTTTCTTGGATGAAATTATTGTGTCTATGATTTGTTGTTTTACCTGTTCATTCTTTAGGATTAGATTATTTATTTTCCAGTTAATTTTTGGTCTATTTTCCCCTGGCCTTTTATTGCATGTAATTTTTATTGCATCATGATCTGCAAAAAAATGCATTTACTAGTTCTGCCTTTCTCCATTTGATTTTGAGGTTTTTATGCCCTAATACATGTTCAAATTTTATATAGGTTCCATGAACCACTAAGAAAAATGTATACTCCTTTCTGTTTCCATTTAATTTTCTTCAAAGATCTATTGAACCTAACTTTTCTAAAATTCTATTTATGTCTTTATATTCTTTTAAAATTTATTTTGTCATTCAATTTATCTAGTTGTGAGAGAGCAAGTTTGAAATCCCTCACTAGTATAGTTTTGCTGACTATTTCTTCTTGTAGCTCTCTTAACTATTCTATGAATTTGGATGTTATATCACTTGGTTCATATATGTTTAGTAATTATATTGCTTCAGTAGCTATAGAATACTTTAGCAAGTTATGGTTTCCTTTCTTATCTCTTTTAATTAGATCTATTTTTGCTTTTGCTTAATCTGAGATCAAAATCAGTACTCCTGATTTTCTTATTTCACTGAAGTATAATAGATTCTACTCTAGCCTTTTGCCTTTACTCTATATGTATCACTCTGCTTTGAATATGTTTGTTGTTTAAAAACAAAAAACAAAAACAAACAAAAAAACAAACAAAACATATTGTAGGATTCTGGCTTTTAATCCAGTCTACTAACCACTTCCATTTTATGGAAGAGTTCATTCCTTTCACATTCACAGTTAAAATAATTAATGCTGCATTTTGCACCATCTTATATACCCCAAGTTATGCTTTTCTCTTACCTTTTCCCATTTCTCTCTTCCCCAGTATTTTGCTTCTGACAACCACCTCCCTGAAACAGCCTTTTCCCTTTATAGCTTCTTCCCTTTTCTTATATTTTTCCCTTACTAATTCTGTTTTCCCTTCTATTAACATGCCCCTTTGCTTACCCTTTTTCCCTCTCACTTTCTTCTAATGTGAAAGAAATGTAACTGTGAAACCAACTATGTCTCATATTCTCTCTTTGAGTCAAATCTGATGAGAGTAAGACTTAGACAATTTTATCCCCCTCTCTTTTTTGCCTCAATTATAATAGGTCTTCTTTGCCTCTTCATAAGATATAATTTCCCTCATTTTAATTCCATTTTCCTCTTTTTTCCAGTACAATCCCCTTTCCACATCTAGTGTCTTTTTCATGTTCTCACAATAAAATACAATTATACTCACTCTCTAAGTATACCCATAACAGAGATATAGTTCTCAAGAGTTCTTTCATTTTTGCCTTTTTATACTTCTCTTGGGTTCTGTATTTAGAGACCAATTTTTTGTTCAGCTCTGGTCTTTTCTTCAGAAATAAAGAAATTTGCCAGTATCATTGAATGTCCATCTTCTTCCGTGAAAGATAATGCTCAATTTAGCTGGATACTTGATTCTTGGCTACAATATAAGTTCCTCTGCCTTTCAGAATATCAGATTCCAGAACCTTTGATTCTTTAAGGTGGAAGCTGCTAAGTTCTGGGTAATTATGATTTTGGCTCCTCAAAATTTGAATTGTTTCTTTGTGTCTGTTTGCAATATTTTTCCTTGATCCAATAATTCTGAAATTTAGTTATGGTATTCCTTGGAATTTTCATTTTGAGGTCTCTTTCAAGAGCAGATTGTTGAATTCTTTCAATGGCTATTTTACATTCTCATTCTAGGAGATCAGGGCAGTTTTCCTTGATGATTTCCTGAAACATGATGTCTAGGATCTCTTTTTCATTATGGTTTTCAGGAAGTCCAATAATCTTTATATTGTCTCTCTTAGATCTATTTCTCAGGTCAGTTGTTTTTCCAATGAGGTATTGTACATTTTCTTACATGTTTTTCAGGGTTTTTTGTTTTTTTGTTTTTGTTTTTTTTGTTTTTGATTGATTCTTGATGTCTCATTGATTCATTCATTTCAATTCTAATTTTTAGTGTATTATTTTGTTCAGTTACTTTTTTATGTCCTTTTGTATTTGGCCAATTGAATTTTTAAATTAATCATTTTGTTCATTGCATTTTTTCCATTTTACAAATTCTGTTTTTTAATGAATTATTTTTTTCATATCTCTTTTGTAAGGAATTATAGGCTTTTTTCCCATTTCATCAAGTCTATTTTATAAAGAGTTATTTGTCTTTTTCACTTTATCAGATCTATTTTGTAGGGATATATGTAGGATAATATGTAGAAAAATATGCTTTTCCCATTTCATCCTATCTATTTTTTCAGGGAATTTTCTTTAGGTAATTTCTGTTTTTCCTTTTCCATATCTTCTTGCAAAGATTTCATTTATTTTTCTCATTTTTTTCCTAACTATATTTCAAGATCCTTTTTGAATTCTTCCAAGAGAGCCTTATGAAGTGGGAACCAATTTGTATCCTTCTTTGGGGCTTCATCTGGTTCTGATTTGCATTTAGGAACCTTAGGGTTTGAGGTATGTTCTCCTATCTCTCCATAAAAGCTGTCTGTAGTAAGAGTTCTTTTTCCTCTTTTGTTTATTTTTATGAGTTGAAGTCTTCTCTTAAGACAAAGGGTTGACAGTTGCTTTAGTTTGTCATGGAGCAGATGTTCCTGACTAACTTCTGGTGTTGTGTAGGTGTGGCAAAGTCCTATGTTCTTCTAGGACTCTGGGGCTTAAAATTTGCCTTTTGTATTTGCTTTTGGATGCCTCAGCATTTGTTAAACCACCCTCTTGCAACCCAGGATACAATAGCCTAAATGCCTCACAGTAGACTCCCCAGTGCACAGACAACATAATGTCCTGGCTCCCCTCCCCAGCTTCCTGCCCCAGGCTCCTTGGGCTGTGGTGTGTGCTCAGTAGCCTCTTTCCCTGCCCAATTGAAATAAACCTTTTTCTGAAGTTTTTCCAAAACATCTTCTGGAAATTTGTTGTACTCTAAACATTTGTGGGTTCTTTCACTCCAAAACCAGTTCAGAAGCTTTATTTGCTGATGATTTGAGGGAATCTGAGAGAAGCTCAGATAGGAATGGGTCTTCTCTCTGCCATCTTTGCTGCACCCCTCTATCTTTCTCTTAAGATTTTAACATGAATTTGCATTTTGTGTTTGTGCTTTCTTAGCCAATCATTTCTCTCCATTTGGAAAATAAGTAAAATATTTTATTGTGAAAATTAATTTATAATGGTCTGACTGATGATAAAAGTAATCAGAATAGTTTATGGTAATTTCTTTTGCATTTTCCATTTCCCATTTTAAAATTAAAAAAAAAGGTTTAAATATTTCTGTGTTAAATACTTTTTATATGCATACCACATATTTTCTTGTTCATTATAAATTATGATTTTTTGATATACTTTGCAATCCAGAATCAGATTACTTGAAAATAAATTTCACATTACCAAGTCTTTTTCTATTTCTTCAAATATAGATGCTTGCATTCTTTTTTTTAGGTTATTTGATGCTTGAAATGTCTAGCAGCTAACAGTTTTTGTTTGGAGAAGTTAATGTTATCTAGGTGTGAATCTTTTAAATAATGGACAAGTTTTTGATCTCCCTCATTTCTTACTCATCATGTATTTCCTTACATCCTCACCTTTTTATACTTTTGCATTACAATCACCAAGTATAAGAGTGTAGGTTGAAATGATTTGAGTAATCTTCTCAAGTTTTTCATGGAATTTCTTTACCATTTTATACTTCGTAATTGGTGATGGTGAACAAAGTATAATTATGTTCTTGCTCATTTTTTGCAGAAACTTTTTTTAATACTTCAATGAGTGATAAGTAAATATGTCATAAAATAAAATTTTAATCTAGAAATAATGTTTCTTGTATTTTGCATTTTATGGAAAGTGAAGGTATTCACACATATATATATAAACATGAAATATTCAAAGTGAATATAAAAGCATTTCAAGATGTGGGGGACAGATAAAAACTAAGAGAATCATAAAGAACCTTTTTTGTAGAAATGTTCAGAGAAGGAAATAAATCAAGCCATATAACCATATATTTCCTGCTGCCAAGTTTAAAGCAAACATAAAATTATCATTCATAATGGCATGGGGAAGAAGTAGGCAAACATAAAATTTCTTTCTATATATAAATCTAAACATAAATATATTTGTATATATATCATTATAGGACCACAGATACTAGCTTCAGTACAAGTAGTTTCTGGATGTTTTTCTTCATTGACTATAGTTTGAGAGGTAGTCTAACATTTAGTATCTTTGTGATTTGGGGCAAGCTATTTCCCACTTTTGAGCCTCAGTTTCTTCAAATGTCAGAAAAAATAAGCTGTGTTTTAGAAAAGTAAATTATTATTACCAATATTATTGTATTTACTTGACCCATCCTCACCTCACCACATGAGTTTCACACTGCCTGAGGCCCTTTGAAAAGCTGGAAAGAAACTGAAATTTCAGCTTTTCTCTCTCACTGCATATTTTTTCCAGGTAGTAACAGAGTTCTACAATCAATTTTGATATATTTATCAAAGGGTTGCCTTATGTGGACAAAACACTAACTTTAATCACTTTTGAAAATTAAGTTGTATATATGGAGTAGGAAAGAGTGTGGGGAGATCTAGAGACTTGTAGATCAAAACATAAAGCAGATGAAAGTGAGCAGAATGGAGACAAAATAAACTAGATCTGTTTTAAGACCTAAGAGACCTCTCTTAGGAATTTGTCATGAACTATTGGTATTTGGTTCCACATAGGTAGGAATACAGAATATTAAGAATTGGATATTTAGTCATGTGTAAAATTAATGAATGGGTATATATAACAAATCAAGTATTAGTCAAAAAACATGTATTAAGCACATATATGTGGCAAACACTGTGCTAAGATCTGGAGGTTTTTGTAAATAAAATCAAACAAACATACACACAGAATCACTGTTATCTTTTTCATCTTTATCTTTTGGATAAACTCAGATGACAATGAGTTCCATCACTAGTAAATGGGCTGCCATCATAGAGGCTGTTGATTTCTGTACATTGGTGATTTCAGGGTGGATACAATTCTACAAAAACAAATTTCCCACAATTGCTTATCAGAAACTTTCATTTCTCTTTAGTTAAGACTTTTATTCTATTCTCTCTAGCCTTTTTCTTTTTAAAAGTGACATTCATAATAAACAGTAGATGTTTAAATTGAGAAAATTTAGAGAAAAATATTGTTCATAAAAGCAAAAACTAAATTATACAAAATGTATTTAAAGAGTACATCAACTTTGATAAAAGAATAAGTAATCTTATTTGCTTTCATATTATTTTCTCATCACTTTTCCTTCTGTATATTTTTGTGTAGGATTTCATTACCGATATTGTTTAACATAATTGTAGTCAACATTAGTCTATTTGTTTCCTATATACTGTTACTTTATACATTTCCTATATTTATTTCTCATCTTAATACTATTAAGCTATATTTATGTAACTCATTTTTCAATCATTTACCAACTTTTGAATATACATGTTGTTTCTTTCTTTCCTATGAATAAAACTGTTTACATATATATGTAATGTAAATAGATTTTCCTATTTTTTCAATAATGATGTTTTTCCACTGCTATAAAGTAGGCTACTATTCTTTCTAGGCAAATTAAAAACATGGATTCCCTTTTCAATATCTCACTCTCTATTACTCCACATGTATAATCAATTACAAATATTTTTCCCCTCATTGTTTTTCCTTTTTCTGTTATTTTTTCTTTCACAGCATAAAAATGTGGAAATATTTTAACATGATTGTACATGTATAGCCTATATCAGATTGTTTGCAGTCTTGGAAAGGGGAGGGAGAAAAAAATGGAACTCAAATTCTTACCAAAAGTATTGTTTTATTTATCTCCACAATATCTCCTACATTAACCTCTTCCCTTAAATAGCCATCACTCCAATTCAAAATACTTGAACTACAACAATTTTGAGTTTCTTCATCATAAGAATTTCCTTATTCTAAGTCATTATCTGTACTGCTTGCAAAATGTCTTTCCCAAAGCATAAACCTACCCATCCTACATCCTATGCTCAACCTTCATTCCACTTCAAAAAACCCTTGTGCATCTTGCTAGCTTTAGATTAAAAAACAAACTTCTCAGTCTGTCCTTTAAAACTCCACAAAGATTTTTTTAACATATTGGCATCTTGTCCAACATTAAATGGTCAGGCCATACTTAATTAATGAAATGAAACTAGATTGTTCAATAAATTTTATAGGTAGCTATCTAACATTAGATCACATCTACCAGCACATGGAAGAACTTCCTCTTTCTTGCTTCCACACAGTAGTTCATAGATGAAGAACAAGAAAGGATTCGAGAATAAAATAATTCTAGCTGTCATTTTTGAGATGAGGAAATTGGTATTTAAATAGGTTAAGTGATTAGTCTAAGGTTATATAGATCCTAAACAGCAATTGGGATTTGAAATAACTTAATACATCTACAAATCCATCAACAAATTCCTCTCTGAACCCTGCTGCTTCAATTCACCCTGTGAAGGATATAATACTCTGGACCTCTGACCCTCTATAAGTCTTAGTTTTGTCTCTTATACTCAATCAGCCTACCTGACCCAAATGCTTGGTTAATATTATTCCATGAGACATATTCAAGAATGCTCAGATTCCAAATACATCAACCTTTCTACTGAGCAACACTCCATCCTCTTGCTCAGTTAACCTCTGACCACACACTTGGCAAAAATATAGCTTCCAGGCAACCAATGCATACCACTTAACTACCATATGATATATTTCCTTAGGCACACTTAAGATTAATGTTCCCTGAAAACATCCAGTTTTCAGAAAATTAGTGTGTACTTCTTATCTTTTGCCTTTGATTGATATGCTTCCCAGTTGGAAAGAGTAAAAAAGTGTTTGCCAGCAAGGCTCAGTGCTATTCCCTGAAATAATATTGAAAGGAAATAGGTCTATAGTGAGATCACTGTCTTGAAGGTGTACAGCTTTGAAATTGTAATTACCACATTGCTTTTCAAAAAGATTTCGTGAATCTATAGCTCCATCAACACCATAATAGGATGTCTTTTTCTATCACTCTGAAAAGATTCAATTTTATTGTTTTTATCTCATTTGTCAATTAAATGGGCATGGGATTATTGAAAGTACTGTCAACATGTATTAGAGGAAAGAAGTAGAAGATTATAGTATGAACAGAATTGCCTTAGAAAAAAGCAGAGTGGTGCTAGGTGAAAGGTAGCATGATGCTCAAGGACCATAATTATCTGATGACCTAGAAATAAGAAGAGGGATTGAATTCAAGATTTCATGCAATAGAGATTTCTCTCTCCTATTTCTTGTCACAATTCTCTGAAATTGATATTTTTAGAGAGTTTTCTAGAACAGGCCTTCTAAAACTTTACTCCCTTGTGACCTCTGTTTGCCCAAGACATTTTTACATGGTCCTGGGTATAAAGATATATAAAAAATAAGTATACAAGTTATCATTTTAAATAATAATTTCATGACCCTGAATATTAAATTATGAGAACCCCTATGGGATCATGGATCCCAGTTTAAGAAACAGTTCTAGAAACAGAAAAAAATTAAATCTCTTGAGCAGAGCCACATTGCCCATATGGACCATGAATCTGTATCTTGTGAGAGCCTCAATAATCTGAAGATCTTAAGAAATAGTGGTGGCATTTTCCACTTACAAATGATGGGATTGGCAACCCAGGAATAGCAGTGATTGATTTGTTTCCCTGAAGAGGGAAGTTTGAAAATGTATAAGAGAGAGTGCCTAGGCAGTGGTAGCATCAAAGGAGGAATCCACATCGTGGAGAGGATATTGAAGACATAAAGTTCAACTGATGGATTAGACAATATCAATGGGGGTAAAATAGAATATGAGCAATTGTGAGTCTTTCAAAGACTTTTTATGTCCCGTGAAGCTTGACCATTTTCCTTGCAACATAATATATTAGTAGTAATGAGCAAGCTACTAGATTCTATACTGATCATTCTGAAATGTACCCATTTTCTTGTGCTTGTCATTGTTTTCTTGCTATTGGAACAGATAGCCTGTATGAATAGTATCTAGTTAACTTTTCCACACAAAAGATCTCTTTTATCCATGCATATGTTTTGTAAATAAAAAGCTTTAATTTAAAAAAAGTGAAAAAGCATCTCTTGTTTTTTTTTTAGAGAAACCATAAACTAGAATAAAAAAAAATGAAATGCCCTTGATATAGTCAGATAATATATATATTTTAACAGTGAATATGAAAATCAGTAGGACATTCCCTAGAGGGTAGCTAAAGCTCTCCTTAAATATATACTCATTTTGGGCACAAAATTAAAAAACTTTGTAGTAGAGAAGTCAAGTGTTGATAATCAGAGTTCCTTTAAGTCCTAGTGCAGATTCCTCCAGCCTCCACTTATAGTATTTTACAAACTTTAAAGGATCCTGTGGATGTCAGGGACAGCTAGAGAGGTAAAGTGGATAGAGTACTAAGATTTAAATTAGGGAATTTCATCTTCATGAGTTTAAATATACTCTCAGATACTGAGTAGCTATGTCATTAATCCTGTTTGCATATTTCCTCACCTATAAGATGAGCTTGACCAATTGTATTTTTTAAAAAGAATTGCTTCCCCCAACCAAAAATTAAACTTGAAATACAAAAATTAAAAGGAGAAATCAATAATATTGAAAGTAAAAAAACTATTGAATTAATAAATAAAACCAAGAGTTGGTTTTATGAAAAAGCCAATAAAATAGATAAACCTTTGGTAAATTTGATCAAAAAAAAAAAAAGAAAGAGGAAAATCAAATTGATAGTCTTACAAATGAAAAGGGGGATCTTTCCACCAAATGAAGAGGAAATTAGAGAAATAATAAGGAGTTACTTTGCCCAACTTTATGCCAATAAATTTGATAACTTAAGTGAAATGGATGACTTCCTCCAAAAATATAGGCTCCCTAGATTAACAGAGGAGGAAATAAATTGCTTAAATAGTCCCACTTCAGAAAAAGAAATAGAACAAGCTATTAATCAACTCCCCAGGAAAAAATCCCCAGGGCCAGATGGATTCACATGTGAATTCTACCAAACATTTAAAGAACAATTAGCCCCAATGTTATATAAATTATTTGAAAAAATAGGGGACGAAGGAGTCCTACCAAACTCCTTTTATGACACAGACATGGTACTGATACCTAAACCAGGTCGATCGAAAACTGAGAAAGAAAACTATAGACCAATTTCCTTAATGAATATTGATGTTAAATCTTAAATAAGATATTAGCAAAAAGACTTCAGAAAATCATCTCCAGGATAATACACTATGATCAAGTAGGATTTATTCCAGGAATGCAGGGCTGGCTCAATATTAGGAAAACTATTAATATAATTGACCATATTAATAATCAAATTAATAAAAACCATATGATCATCTCAATAGATGCAGAAAAAGCATTTGACAAAATCCAACATCCATTCCTACTAAAAACTCTTGAGAGTATAGGAATAAATGGACTATTCCTTAGAATAATCAGGAGCATATATTTAAGACCTTCAGTAAGCATAATATGCAATAGAAATAAACTGCAACCTTTCCCAGTAAGATCAGGAGTGAAACAAAGTTGCCCACTATCACCATTACTATTCAATATAGTACTAGAAACGCTAGCCTCGGCAATAAGAGCCGAGAAAGAGATTCAAGGAATTAGAGTAGGAAATGAGGAAATTAAACTATCACTTTTTGCAGATGACATGATGGTATACTTAGAGAACCCCAAAGACTCTGCTAAAAAGCTACTAGAAATAATTCAAAATTTCAGCAAAGTGGCAGGATACAAAATAAATCCACATAAATCCTCGGCATTTTTATATATCACTAACAAAATGCAACAGCAAGAGATACAAAGAGAAATTCCATTCCAAACAAATGTTGAGAGTATAAAGTATTTGGGAATCCATCTACCAAAGAAAAGTCAGGAATTATATGAGAAAAATTACAAAACACTTGCCACAAAAATAAAATCAGATTTAAATAATTGGAAAGACATTCAGTGCTCTTGGATAGGCCGAGCGAATATAATAAAGATGACAATACTCCCCAAACTAATCTATTTATTTAGTGCTATACCAATCAGACTCCCAAGAAACTATTTCAATGACCTAGAAAAAATAACAACAAAATTCATATGGAAGAATAAAAGGTCAAGAATTGCAAGGGAACTAATGAAAAAAAACTCAGAGGAAGGTGGTCTAAGTGTACCTGATCTAAAGCTATATTATATAGCAGCAGTCACCAAAACCATTTGGTATTGGCTAAGAAATAGACTGGTAGATCAGTGGAATAGATTAGATACAAAGGACAAAAAAGGATACATATATAGCAACCTAATCTTTGACAAACCCAAAGATACCAACATTAGGGATAAAAATTCATTATTCGGAAAAAAAACTGTTGGGAAAACTGGAAATTAGTATGGCAGAAATTAGATATGGATCCACACTTAACACCATATACCAAGATAAGATCAAAATGGGTCCATGATTGAGGCATAAAGAGGGAGATAATAAATAGATTAGAGGAACAGAGGATAATCTACCTCTCAGACTTGTGGAGGAGGAAGGAATTTATGACCAGAGGAGAACTAGAGATCATTATTGATCACAAAATAGAAGATTTTGATTACATCAAACTAAAAAGTTTCTGTACAAATAATACTAATGCAAACAAGATTAGAAGGGAAGTAACAAATTGGGAAAATATTTTTAAAAACAAAGGTTCTGACAAAGGTCTCATTTCCAAAATATATAGAGAACTGACCCTAATTTATAAGAAACCAAACCATTCTCCAATTGATAAATGGTCAAAGGATATGAACAGACAATTCTCAGAGAAAGAAATTGAAACTATATCCACTCACATGAAAGAGTGTTCCAAATCACTACTGATCAGAGAAATGCAAATTAAGACCACTCTGAGATACCACTACACACCTGTCAGATTGGCTAAGATGACAGGAACAAATAAAGATGAATGTTGGAGGGGATATGGGGAAACTGGGACACTAATACATTGCTGGTGGAGTTGCGAAAGAATCCAGCCATTCTGGAGAGCAATCTGGAATTATGCCCAAAAAGTTATCAAACTGTGCATACCCTTTGACCCAGCAGCGCTACTACTGGGATTATATCCCAAAGAAATACTAAAGAGCAGAAAGAGACATATATGTGCCAAAATGTTTGTGGCAGCTCTTTTTGTTGTAGCTAGAAACTGGAAGATGAATGGATGTCCATCAGTTGGAGAATGGTTGGGTAAATTGTGGTATATGAAGGTTATGGAATATTATTGCTCTGTAAGAAATGACCAGCAGGAGGAATACAGAGAGGCCTGGAGAGACTTAAACCAACTGATGCTGAGTGAAATGAGCAGAACCAGAAGATCACTGTACACTTCAACAACAATACTGTATGAGGATGTATTCTGATGGAAGTGGAAATCTTCAACATAAAGAAGATCCAACTCACTTCCAGTTGATCAATGATGGACAGAGGTAGCTACACCCAGAGAAGAAACACTGGGAAGTGAATGTAAATTGTTAGCACTAATATTTGTCTGCCCAGGTTGCATGTACCTTCGGATTCTAATGTTTATGGTGCAACAAGAAAATGATATTTACACACATGTATTGTACCTAGACTATATTGCAACACATGTAAAATGTATGGGATTGCCTGTCATCGGGGGGAGGGAATAGAGGGAGGGGGGGATAATTTGGAAAAATGAATACAAGGGATAATATTATAAAAAATATATATATAATAAAAAATTAAAAAAATAAAAAAATAAAAAGAGAATACGCAAAAAAAAAATAAAAAAATAAAAAGAATTGCTTTTCTTTTGGAAGCTGTTGAGTTTCTTTTGTATACCTCTTGTTTCTTTTTTATTTTTTCCTACCTCTTTTATTTGCCTTTTAAATCCTTTATGAGCACTTCCAAGAAGCCTTTTTGGTCTTGAGACTAGTTCATATCACTCTTTGATATTTCCTTTGGACTTTTTTTCTCATCTGAATTGGTGTTTTGGTCTTACCTGACACTGTTGTAGCTTTCTATGATAAAGATTCTTTTCTGTTTCTTACTCATTTTCTTTTCTTTCCTTTTTGTATTTCCTCTTTTGTGACTTTTATGGTTGAACTCTGATCCTGGGATAAAGAAGATGCTGAACCAAGCTTTCTATGCAGCTTTGAGACTTGGCATTGAACATGGGGACCTTTTATATTTTGTGTTTTACTCACAGTATGGGGTAGTTTTACCTGCTCTTTCCAGGAAATTGCTTAGTTTCCCAGAATTTGTCTTCTGAGATTCCATTGGAGGCTGCCCCATAAGTCTGTTCTTTACAGAGTTAGGACTAAGGGTCTCAGTTGCTGCTTTACTATATTTAAGACTCTCTACCGGGATAATATGACTCCTTCTAAGCTGAGCTAAACATCCCATTCACTCCAGTGAAACTCACTTTTCTTGATGTCCTTCCAATCTATCTTGAGCTGGAGAGTGGTTTCATTCCATCAGACTCTGTTCAGAGGCTATTTCATGTAGTATTTGAGGGAGACTGGGAAGCTAGAACAGCTTCACTCCGCCATTATGGCTCTACCTCTTATCTCTCTATAAGATGAATTTGAGAAGGAATTGGCAAGCCATTCCAGTATCTTTACTAAGTAAAAACAAAAAGGTATTACAGAGAGTTAGACACAACTTAATAATAACAACAATAACAACATGTTACCTCAAATTACTTACCTTGTAGGAATAACAAATGAATGATCCAGGTAATATACAATAGAAAAAGGTAACTGAGCAGTGATGATGAAATGATGATGAGAAATAACAATGGATAGCTTCAGGGCTGAATTGGTCCATATATAGTGTTTAAATACCTTAAGGAAGAGCTCCAGATTATTGAGTACATGTTTTATAGGGGAGTTACAAAAAGTCATGGATCAGATTTATATGACATGGGAAACTCTGGAGTTAATGAAATTGCCACTTCTATACAAGAGATCATGGAACCACTGAGGCATTAATGCTCATCTTAAGTCATTCTTTATAATTCTAGATATTCTAGAAAATGTCTGATAAATAATTTTTGATTTGGATCTATTGTATTTCATTACTTCATCCTTGTATTTGTATCCATGATCAGATAATTTTTGCTAATTATTACTTTATGGCATAATTTGAAAAAAATTGGTTGGGAAAGTACTTCTTCCATGTGAACTTGAGAAAAAATACTTTTGTATTTTTTAAATCTTTCATTCTTTCCTAATGTCTATAAAATCTATTTTCCTCTCCCTGCATTCAAAAAAATAAACTATGAAAAATGGAAAATAAGTGATTTTTTGTTTATATTTTGATTTTCCACTGAAGCTGCACATTGAGATGCCATATTATGTTATGTTGGTAACTCCAGAATATTTTATATCTATGTCCATTGTACTAATAAGTCTGATGGAGCAAGAAATACTTTAAGGAGAGGCCTGGTAAGAGAATCTATTTATCTTATTGGGGACACCATAGAACACCATACATATGCATAATTGATTTCTTGTTTCATATACTTATTAGGACTAATGGTATGCTATAAAATTTAAACTTATAAATGCACATCTCCAAGTTTATTCATTGTTTATTATTGAACAATAATCAATTTATCTGGAAACAAAATCCCAAACTTATACTTAGAGGCCTGGATAAGTGTGTCTCATACTAGTGCTCACAGGAAAGTTTACTCTCTAGTCCATTGAAGGTGCTCTTCTGACAAATCTCAGTCACTCAGCACTTCTCTCAAATATGAAATACTCACATTTATAAGTGGAAAAAAATTGGAGTCATTCTTAATTTCTACCCTGGAGAAGTTTGACCACTGGGGTCACAGATTCAATGTAATATTTGAGTTTGCATACCCTAAAATCATATTTCAGGTTTGAAAGAATTTATCACCAGTTTGAGTATAGGATTATATTTTCATTCTCAGCAAGTTTCAAAGACAATCTCACAGTTGGGGGTTTGTAATCTGTTTTGCTAGAGGGAATAACCACACTTATAAAACCAGTATCCTTGAAGTTTAAACAAATACAGCATATTAAATTACTAAAGTTTTGAATCTCAAAATATTATTTCTTTAATAGCTAATTCTTTTTTTTCAACTCAATTACATTTTCCTTTCTAAATTTAGTTTACATTCTATTAAACAGAAAAGATAATTAATATTAGTATTGTTTCTGTAAATGTCTTTTAGCATGATATAAATTTCTTTTAATGTTTTCTAATTTGCACTGAATTTTCTCAACTATTATCAACATCATTATTTTCTAGAATTTGGAAAAAAATAGATATAAATTTAGTCTTTTTCTAGTGTCTTAAATATTTGATAGTAGGTATTTTATTTGTTCTGAAGCAATCTATTATTGAAGTTTTTTTTTTTTCATTCATTTGTGGATCCTCTCCTTTCATGAATAGGGAATTTAAAATATTTTAATTCAGGACAATAATTGCCAAATTTGGATTATAATCTATGATTAATACATATTTTTCCCCAAAAGACACAACAAATTTACTCATTTAAAAATAGGATAAATCCTAACCATACAATCATATAACACTTATTAAACTTTATATACTTTATTGATTTATATTTTAAAAAATCTTTCCTTCTCCTCTTAAGACTTTGACTATTAGATTGTTATCTTCTTTTGTACATCTCACACTCATTTTTGTACTAGTTTTTTTTTTATTTCTTACTTATTCTATAAAGGACTAGTTTTGTAATTAATGATTCTATAATCCATGCCATGCCTTGGACACTTAGCTGAACAAGGATAATTCATTTCTCTTTCTAGTTCCTTATATATCTCTTAAGATAGTAAGTTAACATATGACTTTGCATCAGGGTAGGGATTTTTAAGACTTGAAGTACTTCACACTAATAAAGTCATAGGTCAACATCAATTCTTTTAATTACTATAGTATATTATTTTATTTTATTTTGTTTCAAACAAAATCAGTCTTCTACTCTGTCATTGTTGAGTTTTCTTCAGTATTCTTTTCTTCGTGTACTGTCTTTGTTTGTTTGTCTTTGTCTCTCACACATTTTATATGCTCCTACATATTCACAGATGTTTACATATATACATATTGTATGTCAGCATTGTTTCTTCTGTTTCTTTATTTCCTTGAGTGATTTTAAAATATTCTATATGGTATTAGTCATTAATTTGGGCATCTATTATTTTAGAGGTGATACTGTTTTCAAGAGTTGCTTTGTGATCACTATCATCACCATCTTTACAATTTATCTGTTTTGATTTTAGGGTTTATTTTTAATAAACTTAAGGGAGAAAAATGTGCCTATTAGTTGTCTTTGGCTACTTAGTCAAGAAATTAATGAATGGTGCTAATGAAATTAATGTTAGAGACTTAATTCATTTATGAGACAATTAAGTTTGTATCATAACCTTAGGCTTAACTACTACCCTGGCCCAGATTGGATCATTACCTTGATCTCACAAATCTCTGCTCTTAAACTGGCCATAGACTTTTACAAACAGAATCATATAATTACAAAGAATCCCTGAATAAGAATAAGAAGTAACTTTTGCCTAAGAAGTAACTTTTGCCTGGCCTATAAGTATGTACTTAATAAATATTTTTAACTGACCTAAGAGTTTATATAGAGCAACCTGTAGTAGTAGAGAGATCCTTTCTATAATTTCCTATATAAGTAATCATCTAGCTTCTTCTCAGACACTTTCAGAGAAGAGAATACAAATACCTGCAGAAGAGACCCAATTTATATTTAGGTAGATTTCCTTAATATAGTGGCAATATTTCCTACTTTTTACTTTGGAAGTATAGCAGTGAAGCCCTGATTTAATTCCTCATTCTTGGCAAATCAACAGTTCATCTTTTATTTTTATAATACATATCTTTTGTGATATGCTGATTCTTCCTTATAGGTTCTCACTTGCTGTTTTGTAGTTCACTCACACCCATGATAACTTCTCTTTTGCTGTAATGATACTAATTTAATTTTTTCTGAAACTCTCTTGTTTTATCACTTGCAGTCATACAATACTGCTATACTAGTAGATGTTGGCATTAAAACGATGGGTTTGAATTTCAGGGGAAATTTTGGAGTCATTAAAAAAGTTTTATTTCTCAAATCAAGGTTCAACCAGAGTTCAATCAGTAACCTCTGGTATCTGCAAATGGACTAACTCATAATTTCTGGGTTCTAAACCCAAATAGCTTTACTCAAAGTCAAAGCATTATATTCTCTTTTATCCTCTAAGCTATTTCACTAATTCTCAGTGTCAACTCACTGATTTCAACTACAATACTAACACTGCTCTTGACAGGTTCCAGACTCACCTCTAGACACAATGCATCAAAAATAACCAGAAGCCAGATCTATTGCAACACCAAAAATTACTGAAGCATATCAATGGCACAAAAGGATAATGAATTCTGACTGTGTCTAAATAGTGTGAGACTTAGGCCACATAACTAAAACATGGGGAAGTTTCGTTCCTACACTGCTTTCATATTATTTTTTCTGCTTTTCAATATATAAATCCTTGGAATATAACTCTACTTTCTAAGTAAAAACATGGGGGACTTTAGCCAAGACTCTCAACTATATTAAGTCTTAGTTTCCTCAACATTAACAAAGATGGGGTTAAACTAGTTAATTTTCAGCTCAAAATAGATTGTTTACAGGGTTTTTTAAAACACAACTTTTTGTGAATAGGTAATATATAAACAATTTGCAATAACAGATTTTAATAAATAATATAATAAACAACTTACAATAAATAATAGATTTAAATATCAAGAGAATAATAATAATGATGATAACAACAGCAGCAACAACAATAATAAGCAATTTGCAATAAACAGCAATAATAAGAAGCAATAGCAGCTGGGCATGTTGCATAAAGAGGTGATGTTGACAATAAGGAGAACTTGGGGTAGTGTACTAGCTTTGGCACATATTGGTTATGTGAATTGAGACTTAATTTGTCAGTATATCAGGAAGGTCTCTAAGAATATAATATGTGAATTAGGTTTTAACCTATAATAGTAAAGAGAAAATTTTTGGGAGGAAGCTCCTTATATCAATGAAATAACAAGTAGCTAGAAAAAAAAGTAAAATGCCAAATCAGGTCCTTTGTCATCTGGAAGTTCCCTATGTTAGAAATATCACACACATGGTCTGTCGCTAAATGTGACTACAACATACCTGAGTGGCAACCAAATTTAAATGTAACTGGGAAATATTTAACAAAATAAATAAAAATGCAATACAACACAATAAATTTAAACATGTAGTTTTCTAAGTCAAGATGGAACACAGTAGAATCCTCAAAAGTAATATAATGATCCCAGTTTCCATTTGACTTTGACAGCACTGTCCTAAATCAATAACGTCACAAATACTGTTCCTAAGGCATCTGGTCTAACATTATAGTTTTACAAATCACATAAACATTCTAGAGTGTCAATGATATATTCCACCTAGAAATAATAAGGCAAATAAAGTAGAAGGTGAGGAGCCCCAAGATGCTATATTTAGAAGGATGGTTCAAGGACATGGGGATATTTATGCTAAAGAGTAATTTTTTACATTTTTATATGTGGAGGGAATAGGAAAAACTTTATAACATAGAAAAATAAGTCAACAGCTAGATAAGATGTTCAATGTAACCTAGATGATTTTACAAATGAGGAAACTAGTCCAGAGAAGCAAAGTAACCTATTCACAGTTGCCTGATTCAAACTCATATCTTTTATCTGCACAGACAATATTCTTTCCTATTTACATAATTTACATAAAATAAATATAGAGTCACTAAAACTGCCAGGGACTTATTTCTATCAAACAGAGTACATATGAATCTATTGAGAAGAATAGGGACTGAGAAAGTAATTTTACTGGAAGAAGATTTGAATAAGGACACTTCTTGTACTGAGGCAGGTCACTACTTTCTTTGAAATGTATAGTATTGGATAGTTCTACAGACTCCTGACAGGTTAAGTGGCTGGCCCAAGGTCATATGTCAAAGAGAAGACTTTAATCTTGACCTTCTTGCCTCTGAGGCTAGTTCACTATTCATTAAGCAATGCTGCTTTTCTAACAGTTATTAAGGACATATAAATTTCCTGGTTATATTTCAGAGGCATAGGAGTTCTAACTATTAAAATTGTCACCATTAAAATATTCTTGTAAGTGTCTCAGAAACAGAGACTGAGTCCAATCCATCTTTGCATTTTCCTCAGAAGTTCAGCACCATGCCATGCACATACATAATAGGCATTGAATAAACATTTGCAGAATTGAATTCAATTGAATTGTTGAAATCTCCAGACCTTTAAGTGTATAACAAAGATTTGTGAAACTACCTCTAATGTATTTGTTTATGACTGCCTTTACCACGGCGTACCTCAAATCAAGATTTTGGGAAAGATTTCCTTATCTGGTTTTAGCCTTGCACTGTGGTTCAGAGGACTTTCCTGTTATCTGGATGAATGATGGTGCAACTCTTCTCTAAATAATTTCTTTAAGGTATGAATTTGGTAAAATAAACCAGTCTCCCACAAGGCTAAGAAAAGATGCTTTCCACACTCATGTAAGATGTTCTTTAAAGTGTCTCTTGGCTTTACTATAAAGTTCAATTTTTTAATGAAAAAGCCTGAACTTGTGCATCGGGACAATATTATATTGTTATCATTGTGTGATTTTCTGGTATTTGGGGTAATTCTTCATGCCCCATCCTCCAGTTCTTCTTCATCTTTGTTTGGTGCTAAATATAAAGAAAATAACCTCTGATATAGCATTTGACTAATGGATAGGTGACTTGCTATTCCTTAATAGGAAGATTCCCACATATAAGCATAATTAAAGAATCCAAAGGGGATAAAAATTTAAAGCATAACTCTTGTGATACCACTACACACCTCTCAGGTTGGCTAAGATGTAAGGAAAAAATAATGACAAATGTTGGAGGGGATGTGAATTTTTTACCCATGCATATGTTTTCTAAATAAAAGCTTTAATAAAACTATAACATATACAGGAAGGAAGGAAGGGATGGAGGAAGTGAGAGAGAAAAATATGAAAGAATGGAAGGAAGATAGGAGAAAAGAAAGTAAAGAAGGAAGAAAAGGGAAGGGAAGGGAAGGGAAAGGAGGGAGGGAGGAAAGAAGGAAGGAAAGGAAAGGAAAGGAAAGGAAAGGGAAGGGAAAGGAAGGAAAGGAAAGGAAAGGGAAGGGAAGGGAAGGGAAGGGAAGGGGAGGGGAGGGGAGGGGAGGGAAGGGGAGGGGAGGGGAGGGGAGGGGAGGGGAGGGGAGGGGAGGGGAAGGGAGGAAAAAAGAAAGGGAAGGAAGGAAGAAAGAAAAGAGAAGAAATAGAGAGAAGGAAGAAAAGAGAAAAGTAAGATGGGGAAAAGGAAGTTAGGCAAAGGAAAGGAAATAAATAGGGAGAGAGGGAAGGACAGAAGAAAGGAGAGGGAAGAACCAAGCATTTTAAGCATCAATTATATCAGACTGTTTTATAAATATTTAACTTAATCCTTACATCAACCCTGAGAAATAGATACTGTTATTCTCCGGAATTTTTACAGTCAAGGTAACCAGAGGGTAATGTATCTTTGTTATGTCTGATATCAGACATAATAGCTCTCCTGCTACTTTTTAAACTCTACTTTCTTTGAAATGTATAGTATTGGATAGTTCGGCAGACTATATTGCAAACTTGCAGTATGTTGGCAAAGTTTGTATCTTCCCCAATATATTAATAGAAATGAATGATCTGAGCAGAGGAAAGAGAGAAATATTTGTGAGGGTCCTGGTAATCCAAGTGTAGTGGAAAGAATACTGTTCTTGTGGTCAGAAAAAATGGATTCAAATATCAGTCCCAATACTTGCTAATTGCATGGTGCTGGTCAAGTGACTTAACTTTTTTTTTTTTTTAATAAAACCTTTTATTTTCAAAACATATGCATGGATAATTTCACAACACTAACCCTTGCACAGCCTTGTTTCAGATTTTCTCCTCCTTCCTCCACACCCTCCGCTGGATGGCAAGCAATTCAATATATGTTAAACATGTTAAAATATATATTAAATCCAATGCATATAAACATATTATATATTTATATAATTCTCTTGCTGCTCAATGGAAATAAGATAAAAAAAAGAAAGCAAATGAGTAAAAAAACAAAATGCACATGAACAAAAAAAAAATGGGAATGTTATGTTGTGATCCACATTCAGTTCCCACAGTCTTCTCTCTGGGTGTAGATGACTATCTTCATCACATAATCATTTGAACTGGCATCAATCATCTTATTGTTGGAAAGAGTCACGTTCATCAGAATTGATCATCATATAATATTGATGTACAATTATCTCCGGATCTGCTCATTTCACTAAGCATCAGTTCAGATAGTGACTTACCTTTTTTAACCTAATCCCTCATCAAGCATATACTAGGAGTAAGATTTTAAGGAATATGCTTCATAAATTTTATTTTTATTTATTTATTTTTATTTTTAAAATTAATTTTATAATTATAAATTTTTTGGCAGTACATATGAATGAGTAATTTTTTATACCATTATCCCTTGTATTCATTTTTCCAAATTTTCCCCTCCCTCACTCTACTCCCTCTCCTAGATGACAGGCAATCCTATACATATTAAATGTGTTACAGTATAACCTAGATAAAATATATGTGTGTAAATCCAATTTTCTTATTGCACGTTAAGAATTGGATTCTGAAGGTATAAGTAACCTGGGTAGAAAGACACTAGTGCTAACATTCAATTCCCAGTGTTCCTTCTCTGGGTGTAGCTGTTTCTGTCCATCATTGATCAAGTGGAAGTGAGTTGGATCTTCTTTATGTTGAAGATATCTACTTCCATCAGAATATATATTCCATGCAGTATTGTTGTTGAAGTGTATAATGATCTTCTGGTTCTGCTCATTTCACTCAGCATCAATTTATGTAAGTCTCTCCAAACCTCTCTGTATTTATTGTGCTGGTCATTTCTTACAGAACAATAATATTCCATAACATTCATATACCATAATTTACCTAACCATTCTCCAGTTGATGGACATTCATTCATTTTCCAGGTTCTAGCCACTACAAAAAGGGCTGCCACAAACATTTTGGCACATACAGGTCCCTTTCTCATCTTTAGTATGTCTTTGGGATATAAGCCCAGTAGTAGCACCGCTGGATCAAAGGGTATGCACAGTTTGATAACTTTTTAGGCATAGTTCCCAATTGCTCTCCAGAATGGCTGGATTCTTTAACAACTCCACCACCAATGTATGTGTCCCATTTTTCCCACATCTCCTCCAACATTCATCATTATTTGTTTCTATCATCTTAGCCAATCTGACAGGTGTGTAGTGGTATCTCAGAGTTGTCTTAATTTGCATTTCTCTGATCAATAGAGATTGGGAACACTCTTTCATATGAGTTTCAATTTCATCATCTGAAAATTGTCTGTTCCTATCTTTTGACCATTTATCAATAAAAGAATGGTTTGATTTCTTATAAATTAGGGTCAGTTCTCTATATATTTTGGAAAAGAGGCCTTTATCAGAACCTTTAAATATAAAAATATTTTCCCAATTTGTTCCTTCCCTTCTAATCTTGTTTGCATTAGTTTTGTTTGTAAAAAAGCTTTTGAATTTGATGTAATCAAAATTTTCTATTTTGTAATCAATAAAGATCTCTAATTCTCCTCTGGTCATAAATTTCTTCCTCCTCCACAGGTCTGAGAGGTAGACTATGCTCTGTTCCTCTAATCTATTTATGATCTCATTCTTTATGCCTAAATCATGGACCCATTTTGAACTTATCTTGTAAGATGGTGTTAATGTGGGTCCATATCTAATTTCTGCCATACTAATTTCCAGTTTTCCCAAAAGTTTTTTTTTTCAAATAATGAATTTTTATCCCAAATGTTGGTATCTTTGGGTTTGTCAAACACTAGATTGTTATAGTTGTACCCTATTTTGTCATGTGTACCTAATCTGTTCCACTGATCGACTAGTCTATTTCTTAGCCAATACCAAATGGTATTGGTGACTGCTGCTTTATAATATAGTTTTAGATCAGGTACACTTAGACCACCTTCCTCTGACTTTTTTTTCATTAGTTCCCTTGCAATCCTCGACCTTTTATTCTTCCATATGAATTTTGTTGTTATTTTTTCTAGGTCATTAAAACAGTTTCTTAGGAGTTTGATTAGTATAGCATTCAATAAATAGATTAGTTTGGGGAATATTGTCATGTTTATTATATTCACTTGGCCTATCCATGAGCACTGAATGTCTTTCCAGTTATTTAAATTTGACTTTATTTTTGTGGCAAGTGTTTTGTAATTTTGCTCATATAATTCCTGACTATTCTTTGGTAGATGGATACCCAAATATTTTATACTCTCAACAGTTGTTTTGAATGGAATTTCTCTTTGTATCTCTTGCTGTTGCATTTTGTTGGTGATGTATAAAAATGCTGAGGATTTATGTGGATTTATTTTGTATCCTGCCACTTTGCTAAAGTTGTGAATTATTTCTAATAAATTTTTATTAGAATCTCTGGGGTTTTCTAAGTATACCATCATATCATCTGCAAAGAGTGACAGTTTGATTTCCTCATTACCTACTCTTACTCCTTTAATCTCTTTCTTGACTCTTATTGCCGAGGCTAGGATTTCTAATACTATATTGAATAGTAATGGTGATAGTGGACAACCTTGTTTCACTCCTGATCTTACTGGGAAAGGTTGCAGTTTATTTCTATTGCATATTATGCTTACTGACGGTCTTAAATATATACTCCTGACTATTTTAAGGAATAGTCCATTTAGTCCTATACTCTCAAATGTTTTCAGTAGGTATGGGTGTTGTATTTTATCAAATGCTTTTTCTGCATCTATTGAGATGATCATATGGTTTTTATTAATTTGATTATTAATATGGTCAATTATACTAATAGTTTTCCTAATATTAAACCAGCCCTGCATTCCTGGTATAAATCCTATTTGATCATAGTGTATTATACAGGGGATGATTTTCTGTAGTCTTTTTGCTAATATCTTATTTAAGATTTTAGCATCAATATTCATTAAGGAGATTGTTCTATAATTTTCTTTCTCCGTTTTCAACCTACCTAGTTTAGGTGTCAGTACCATGTCTGTGTCATAAAAGGAGTTTGGTAGGACTCCTTCATCCCCTATTTTTTCAAATAATTTATATAACATTGGGGCTAATTGTTCTTTAAATGTTTGGTAGAATTCACATGTAAATCCATCTGGTCCAGGGGATTTTTTCCTGTGGAGTTGATTAATAGCTTGTTCTATTTCTTTTTCTGAAATGGGACTATTTAAGCAATTTATTTCCTCCTCTGTTAATCTAGGAAGCCTATATTTTTGGAGGAAGTCATCCATTTCACTTAAGTTATCAAAATTATTGGCATAACGTTGGGCAAAGTAACTCATTATTTCTCTAATTTCCTCTTCATTGGTGGAAAGATCCCCCTTTTCATTTGTAAGACTAACAATTTGATTTTCCTCTTTCCTTTTTCTGATCAGATTTACCAAAGGTTTATCTATTTTATTGGCTTTTTGATAAAACCAACTCCTAGTTTTATTTATTAATTCCATAGTTGTTGTTGTTGTTGTTGTATTTTTTACTTTCAATATTATTGCTTTCTCCTTTTAATTTTAGAATTTCAAGTTTAGTTTTGGTTGGGGGTTTTTAATTTGATCTTTTTCTTGCTTTTTATGTTGCAGGTCCAATTCATTAATCTTCTCTTTTTCAATTTTATTCAAGTAAGCCTCTAAAGATACAAAATTTCCGCTTATTACCGCTTTAGCTGCATCCCACAAATTTTGATATGATGTCTCATTGTTGTCATTATCTTGGGTGAAATTATTAATTGTTTCTATAATTTGCTATTTCATCCAGTAATTCTTTTTTTTTTTTCAATTCATTTTTCCAAATTATCCCCTCCCTCCCTCCACTTCCTCCCCCTGATGGCAGGTAATCCCATACATTTTACATATGTTACAATATAACCTAGATACAATATATGTGTGTAAATACCATTTTCTTGTTGCACATTCATTATTAGCTTCCGAAGGTATAAGTAACCTGGGTAGATAGACAGTAGGGCTAACAATTTACATTCGCTTCCCAGTGTTTCTTCTCTGGGTGTAGCTACCTCTGTCCATCATTGATCAACTGGAAGTGAGTTGGATCTTCTTTATGTTGAAGATGAAATGTAAGTGAATGTAAATTGTTAGCACTAATATCTGTCTGACCAGGTTGCATGTACCTTCGGATTCTAATGTTTATTGTGCAACAAGAAAATGATATTCATACACATGTATTGTACCTAGACTATATTGTAACACATGTAAAATGTATGGGATTGCCTGTCATCGGGGGGAGGGAATAGAGGGAGGGGGGGATAATTTGGAAAAATGAATACAAGGGATAATATTATAAAATATATGTATATAATAAAAAATTAAAAAAAATAAATAAAATTTAAATTTTAATTAAAAAAAAATAAAAGATTTCCACTTCCATCAGAATACATCCTCATACGGTATTGTTGTTGAAGTGTATAGTGATCTTCTGGTTCTGCTCATTTCACTCAGCAACAGTTGATTTAAGTCTCTCCAAGCCTCTCTGTATTCCTCCTGCTGGTCATTTCTTACAGAGCAATAATATTCCATAACCTTCATATACCACAATTTACCCAACCATTCTCCAATTGATGGACATCCATTCAACTTCCAGTTTCTACCTACAACAAAAAGAGCTGCCACAAACATTTTGGCACATACAGGTCCCTTTCCACTCTTTAGTATTTCTTTGGGATATAATCCCAGTAACAGCAATGCTGGGTCAAAGGGTATGCACAGTTTGACAACTTTTTGGGCATAGTTCCAAATTGCTCTCCAGAATGGCTGGATTTTTTCACAACTCCACCAACAATGTATCAGTGTCCCAGTTTTCCCACATCCCCTCCAACATTCATCATTATTTGTTCCTGTCATTTTAGCCAATCTGACAGGTGTGTAGTGGTAACTCAGAGTTGTCTTAATTTGCATTTCTCTGATCAGTAGTGATTTGGAACACTCATATGAGTGAAAATAGTTTCAATTTCATCATCTGAGAATTGTCTGTTCATATCCCTTGACCATTTATCAATTGGAGAATGTTTTGGTTTCCTATAAATCAGGGTCAGTTCTCTATATATTTTGGAAATGAGACCTTTGTCAGAACCTTTCCTTTTAAAAATATTTTCCCAGTTTGTTACTTCCCTTCTATTCTTGTTTGCATTGGTATTCTTTGTACAGAAACTTTTTAGTTTGATGTAATCAAAATCTTCTATTTTGTGATCAATAATGATCTCTAATTCTCCTCTGGTCATAAATTCCTTCCTCCTCCACAGGTCTGAGAGGTAGACTATTCTCTGTTCCTCTAATCTATTTATGATCTCATTCTTTATGCCTAAATCATGGACCCATTTTGATCTTATCTTGGTATATGGTGTTAAGTGTGGATCCATATCAAATTTCTGCCATACTAATTTCCAGTTTGCCCAACAGTTTTTTCCAAATAATGAATTTTTGTCCCTAATATTGGTTTCTTTGGGTTTGTCAAAGATTAGATTGCTATAGATGTACCCTTTTTTGTCCTTTGTATCTAATCTGTTCCACTGATCTACCGTTCTATTTCTTAGCCAGTACCAAATGGTTTTGGTGACTGCTGCTATATAATATAGCTTTAGATCAGGTACACTTAGACCACCTTCCTCTGACTTTTTTTTCATTAGTTCCCTTGCAATCCTCGACCTTTTATTCTTCCCTATGAATTTTGTTGTTATTTTTTCTAGGTCATTAAAATAGTTTCTTGGGAGTCTGATTGGTATAGCACTAAATAAATAAATTAGTTTGGGGAGTATTGTCATCTTTATTATATTCGCTTGGCCTATCCAAGAGCACTGAATGTCTTTGCAATTATTTAAATCTGACTTTATTTTTGTGGCAAGTGTTTTGTAATTTTGCTCATATAATTCCTGACTATTCTTTGGTAGATGGATTCCCAAATACTTTATACTCTCAACATTCGTTTGGAATGGAATTTCTCTTTGTATCTCTTGCTGTTGCATTTTGTTGGTGATATATAAGAATGCTGAGGATTTATGTGGATTTATTTTGTATCCTGCCACTTTGCTAAAATTCTGAATTACTTCTAAGAGCTTTTTAGCAGAGTCTTTGCGGTTCTCTAAGTATACCATCATGTCATCTGCAAAGAGTGATAGTTTGATTTCCTCATTTCCTACTCTAATTCCTTGAATCTCTTTCTCGGCTCTTATTGCCGAGGCTAGCATTTCTAGTACTATATTGAATAGTAATGGTGATAGTGGGCAACCTTGTTTCACTCCTGATCTTACTGGGAAAGGTTGCAGTTTATCTCCATTACATATTATGCTTACTGACGGTCTTAAATATATGCTCCTGATTATTCTAAGGAATAATCCATTTATTCCTATACTCTCAAGAGTTTTTAGTAGGAATGGATGTTGGATTTTATCAAATGCTTTTTCTGCATCTATTGAGATGATTATATGGTTTTTATTAATTTGATTATTAATATTGTCAATTATATTAATAGTTTTCCTAATATTAAACCAGCCCTGCATTCCTGGTATAAATCCCACTTGGTCATAGTGTATTATCCTGGGGATGATTTTCTGAAGTCTATTTGCTAATATCTTATTTAAGATTTTAGCATCAATATTCATTAAGGAAATTGGTCTATAATTTTCTTTCTCAGTTTTCGATCGACCTGGTTTAAGTATGAGTACCATGTCTGTGTCATAAAAGGAGTTTGGTAGGACTCCTTCATTCCCTATTTTTTCAAATAGTTTATATAGCATTGGGGCTAATTGTTCTTTAAATGTTTGGTAGAATTCACATGTAAATCCATCTGGTCCAGGGGATTTTTTCCTGGGTAGTTGATTAATAGCTTGTTCTATTTCTTTTTTCTGAAATGGGACTATTTAAGCAATTTATTTCCTCCTCTGTTATTCTAGAAAGCCTATATTTTTGGAGGAAGTCATCCATTTCACTTAAGTTATCAAATTTATTGGCATAACGTTGGGCAAAGTAACTCATTATTTCTCTAATTTCCTCTTCATTGGTGGAAAGATCCCCCTTTTCATTTGTAAGACTAACAATTTGATTTTCCTCTTTCTTTTTTCTGATCAGATTTACCAAAGGTTTATCTATTTTATTGGCTTTTTCATAAAACCAACTCTTGGTTTTATTTATTAATTCAATATTTTTTTTACTTTCAATATTATTGATTTGTCATTTTAATTTTTGTATTTCAAGTTTAATTTTTGGTTGGGGGTTCTTAATTTGGTCTTTTTCTAGCCTTTTAAATTGCAAGCCCAATTCGTTAATCTTCTCTTTCTCTATTTTCTTCAAATAAGCCTCTAAAGATATAAAATTTCCCCTTATTACTGCTTTAGCTGCATCCCACAGATTTTGGTATTATGTCTCACCATTGTCATTATCTTGGGTGAAATTATTAATTGTTTCTATAATTTGCTCTTTCACCCAGTCATTCTTTAAGATGAGATTATTCAGTTTCCAATTACTTTTTGGTCTATTTATCCCTAACTTTTTACTGAATGTAGCTTTTATGGCATTGTGGTCTGAGAAGAAGGCATTTATTATTTCTGCCTTCCTACATGTAATTTTGAGATTTTTATGTCCTAATATATGGTCAATTTTTATATAGGATCCATGAACTGCTGAGAAGAAAGTATATTCCTTTCTGTCTCCATTTAACTTTTTCCTTTAAAAAGTTAGATGCTGGGGGCGGAGCCAAGATGGTGGAGAAGAAACACACTACTCAGTGAACGTCCTCACTCCCTCACAACCAATTAGATAAATTAAGTCTCAAAATTAGCTCAGGACTGATAGATACCACAAGGACTGGAAGCACGACTTACCAGCTGAAGAGAATCTGGAGTTTCAACAGGAAAGGTCAGTTCTCAGGGGAGGAATAAGAAAGACCAGCACAGACGGTGGGGTAGGGGCACACTGCGCCCATTGCGCTGGGAAGGGCTCTGGGATCAGAGAAGCCACTGAGGTAAAGGAATCTGGCACAGGCTGTTAGCTCTTCTCTGCTAATTATTTAGCAGTTCAGAAGAGAAAGCCAAAATACTTTAAAACTCAGATTGGATTTTCCCCGATCCTGGGGGTGACTCAGCAAATCTCTTGGCACCAGGGGGTGTGGCCACAGCTACCTCCTGAGAATAGTTAAGAGACTGACAAGTGGGTGGATACGGCCCAAGGCAACACACACTGCCTAGCTTAGCTGGAGGGAGTGGAACTCAGCTCCAGGAAGTCCCAGAGAAGCGGAACCTTTGAACTAGGGACCGCGGTTTCTGGCAGACACTTCCAGTTTGAGCGCAGGGGCTTCTCACGTCACCTGCTGCAGACATTCACTCCCCACCCGGACACATAGGCTGGGCTTCCTGCTGTCTTCACTATTCTACGCCCTTGAAGCACAGTAGTGCTAATCACCTCTGAGGCACCTCCAGGGAGGGGGTGGGGAACTCTCTCCCAGAGCTCTATCTTAGCTAAGGTGCAGGAGCTGCTGCATCCATCCCGTCTGGGAGGAAGCTGGTAAAGAAGTAAATAATTTCCTACCCCAGGGACAGACCCCAAAACATTTTTTAAGTATGAGCAAAAAAGCTAGAAAAACTATAGATTCCTTCTATACAGAGAAAGAGCGGGTATCCAACCCCGAGGAAGTTAACAGCAAAGATTCAGAAGATAACAACCTAAAGGGGAACGATTCCTGCCCCCCATCACATAACTCTCTCCTAGAAGAAGCTCTTAAAAAATTGAGGGAAATCGAAGAAAAATGGGGAAAAGAAAGGGAAGTTATGATAGAGAATAACAACGTACTGAAATTGGAGTTGGAAAAAATAAAGAATTCACAGGAGATGCAGGGAAACAAAATTAGTGAATTAGAAAAGGTTAAAAAAACACAGGAAAGTAGGATTTCTGAATTGGAAAAGATAAAAAAGTCTCAAGAAAATAGAATTTCTGAATTGGAAAAAGAAAATAATTCTCAAAAAAAAAAATTAGGGAAATGGAAAAAAATTCAATAGAGCAAAATAATTCATTTAAAAACGAAATTGGGCATTTACAAAAAGAACTAAAAACTGTGAAAGAAGAAAATAACTCCTTAAAAGTCAGGATGGAACAAATAGAAATGAATGATTCACAGAGAACCCAAGAATCAGTCAAACAAAACAAAAAAAATGAGAAGCTGGAGAACAACGTCAAATACTTACTGGGAAAATCTATAGACCTGGAAAATAGATCTAGGAGAGATAATCTGCGGATTATTGGACTTTCAGAAAACTATGACCAAAAAAAGAGCCTAGATTCTATTTTACAGGAAATTATCAAAGAGAACTGTCCAGAGATAATAGAAACAGAAGGGAAAATAGATGTGGAAAGAATTCATCGAACTCCTTCTGAAATAGACCCTAAAAAAAGAACACCACGGAATATTGTGGCTAAGCTGCAGAATTACCACACAAAGGAGAAAATCCTGCAAGCAGCTAGAAAAAAACAATTTAAATACCAAGGTGCCACAATAATGGTCACCCAAGATCTGGCTGCCTCCACATTAAAAGATAGAAGGGCCTGGAACCTGATATTCCGTAAGGCAAAAGATCAAGGACTGCAACCAAGAATGAACTACCCAGCTAAGTTTAGCATCTTTTTCCATGGAAGAAGATGGTCATTCAATGAAACAGAGGAATTCTATATGTTTCTAAGAAAAAAACCAGACTTAAACAAAAAATTTGATCTACATCCACAAGACTGAAGAGAAACAGAAAAAGGTACACAGAACCCTTGAGAACTGTAACTCTGTTGTGGGTATATAAAAAATACTCAAGGATAATTTGATTTTACTGATATAAAAGAAAAAAAGGGGGGTGTAGTAAAGGGAAGGAGTGATAAAAAGAGGGAAACTACATCCCAGGAAGAGACATAGAAAATACACCATATCTGAGGGAACTTAGTGAGGGGGAGAATCATTGTGTGAATCTTACTCTCATCAGAAGAGGCTCAAAGAGTAAATAATTAACATATTTGTTTTTCAGAGAATTTTCTCTCGCCTCATTAAAAGGGGGGAGAGGAAAAGGGAAAAGGAAAAGGAAAAGGAGAATAAGTGAAGGGACTTGGAGGGAGGGGGGAGGGATCCTAAAAAAAAAAAAAAAAAAAAAAAAGAGGGAGGGTTGCGCGTCACAAGGGGGGTCTGTAAATTAAATATCGGGGAGGGGGATCAGGGGGGTCAAGGGAAAAAAGCATAATCTGGGGATAATACGATGGCAGGAAATACAGAATTAGTAATTTTAACTGTAAATGTAAATGGGATGAACGATCCCATCAAACGGAGACGGATAGTAGATTGGATCAAAAAGCAGAACCCTACAATATGTTGCCTACAGGAAACACACTTAAAGCAGGGAGATACATACAGAGTAAAGGTAAAAGGTTGGAACAGAGCCTATTATGCTTCAGGTAAAGCCAAAAAAGCAGGGGTAGCTATCCTTATCTCAGATCAAGCAAAAGCAGAAGTAGATCTCGTTAAAAAAGATAAGGAAGGAAACTATATCCTGCTGAAAGGTAGCATAAATAATGAAGCCATATCAATACTAAACATATATGCACCAAGTGGTATAGCATCTAACTTTCTAAAGGAAAAGTTAAGAGAACTGCAAGAAGAAATAGACAGTAAAACTATAATAGTGGGAGATCTCAACCTTGCACTCTCAGATTTAGACAAATCAAACCACAAAACAAACAAGAAAGAAATTAAAAAAGTAAATAGAACATTAGAAAAACTAGGTATGATGGACCTTTGGAGAAAACTGAATGGCAATAGGAAGGAATATACTTTCTTCTCAGCAGTTCATGGATCCTATACAAAAATTGACCATATACTAGGACATAAAGATCTCAAAATTAAATGTAGGAAGGCAGAAATAATAAATGCCTTCTTCTCAGATCACAATGCAATAAAAGCTACATTCAGTAAAAAGTTAGGGGTAAATAGACCAAAAAGTAATTGGAAACTGAATAATCTCATCTTAAAGAATGACTGGGTGAAAGAGCAAATTATAGAAACAATTAACAATTTCACCCAAGATAATGATAATGATGAGACATCATATCAAAATCTTTGGGATGCAGCTAAAGCGGTAATAAGGGGAAATTTTATATCTTTAGAGGCTTATTTGAAGAAAATTGAGAAAGAGAAGATTAACGAATTGGGCTTACAACTTAAAAGGCTAGAAAAAGACCAAATTATAAACCCCCAACCAAAAATTAAACTCGAAATACAAAAATTAAAAGGAGAAATCAATAAAATTGAAAGTAAAAAAACTATTGAATTAATAAATAAAACCAAGAGTTGGTTTTATGAAAAAGCCAATAAAATAGATAAACCTTTGGTAAATTTGATCAAAAAAAAAGAAAGAGGAAAATCAAATTGATAGTCTTACAAATGAAAAGGGGGATCTTTCCACCAATGAAGAGGAAATTAGAGAAATAATAAGGAGTTACTTTGCCCAACTTTATGCCAATAAATTTGATAACTTAAGTGAAATGGATGACTTCCTCCAAAAATATAGGCTCCCTAGATTAACAGAGGAGGAGATAAATTGCTTAAATAGTCCCATTTCAGAAAAAGAAATAGAACAAGCTATTAATCAACTCCCCAGGAAAAAATCCCCAGGGCCAGATGGATTCACATGTGAATTCTACCAAACATTTAAAGAACAATTAGCCCCAATGTTATATAAATTATTTGAAAAAATAGGGGATGAAGGAGTCCTACCAAATTCCTTTTATGACACAGACATGGTACTGATACCTAAACCTGGTAGATCGAAAACTGAGAAAGAAAATTATAGACCAATCTCCTTAATGAATATTGATGCTAAAATCTTAAATAAGATATTAGCAAAAAGACTTCAGAAAATCATCTCCAAGATAATACACTATGATCAAGTAGGATTTATTCCAGGAATGCAGGGCTGGTTTAATATTAGGAAAACTATTAATATAATTGACCATATTAATAATCAAATTAATAAAAACCATATGATCATCTCAATAGATGCAGAAAAAGCATTTGACAAAATCCAACATCCATTCCTACTAAAAACTCTTGAGAGTATAGGAATAAATGGATTATTCCTTAGAATAATCAGGAGTATATATTTAAGACCGTCAGTAAGCATAATATGCAATAGAAATAAACTGCAACCTTTCCCAGTAAGATCAGGAGTGAAACAAGGTTGCCCACTATCACCATTACTATTCAATATAGTACTAGAAACACTAGCCTCGGCAATAAGAGCCGAGAAAGAGATTCAAGGAATTAGAGTAGGAAATGAGGAAATTAAACTATCACTTTTTGCAGATGACATGATGGTATACTTAGAGAACCCCAAAGACTCTGCTAAAAAGCTACTAGAAATAATTCAAAATTTCCGCAAAGTGGCAGGATACAAAATAAATCCACATAAATCCTCGGCATTTTTATATATCACTAACAAAATGCAACAGCAAGAGATACAAAGAGAAATTCCATTCCAAACAAATGTTGAGAGTATAAAATATTTGGGAATCCATCTACCAAAGAAAAGTCAGGAATTATATGAAAAAAATTACAAAACACTTGCCACAAAAATAAAATCAGATTTAAATAATTGGAAAGACATTCAGTGCTCTTGGATAGGCGGAGCGAATATCATAAAGATGACAATACTCCCCAAACTAATCTATTTATTTAGTGCTATACCAATCAGACTCCCAAGAAACTATTTTAATGACCTAGAAAAAATAACAACAAAATTCATATGGAAGAATAAAAGGTCAAGAATTGCAAGGGAACTAATGAAAAAAAACTCAGAGGAAGGTGGTCTAAGTATACCTGATCTAAAGCTATATTATATAGCAGCAGTCACCAAAACCATTTGGTATTGGCTAAGAAATAGACCGGTAGATCAGTGGAACAGATTAGATACAAAGGACAAAAAAGGGTACATCTATAGCAATCTAATCTTTGACAAACCCAAAGATTCCAACATTAGGGATAAAAATTCATTATTCGGAAAAAACTGTTGGGAAAACTGGAAATTAGTATGGCAGAAATTAGATATGGATCCACACTTAACACCATATACCAAGATAAGATCAAAATGGGTCCATGATTTAGGCATAAAGAGGGAGATAATAAATAGACTAGAGGAACAGAGGATAATCTACCTCTCAGACTTGTGGAGGAGGAAGGAATTTATGACCAGAGGAGAACTAGAGATCATTATTGATCACAAAATAGAAGATTTTGATTACATCAAACTAAAAAGTTTCTGTACAAATAATACTAATGCAAACAAGATTAGAAGGGAAGTAACAAATTGGGAAAATATTTTTAAAAACAAAGGTTCTGACAAAGGTCTCATTTCCAAAATATATAGAGAACTGACCATAATTTATAAGAAACCGAACCATTCTCCAATTGATAAATGGTCAAAGGATATGAACAGACAATTCTCAGAGGAAGAAATTGAAACTATATCCACTCACATGAAAGAGTGTTCCAAATCACTACTGATCAGAGAAATGCAAATTAAGACCACTCTGAGATACCACTACACACCTGTCAGATTGGCTAAGATGACAGGAACAAATAATGACAAATGTTGGAGGGGATGTGGGGAAATTGGGACACTAATACATTGCTGGTGGAGTTGTGAAAGAATCCAGCCATTCTGGAGAGCAATCTGGAATTATGCCCAAAAAGTTATCAAACTGTGCATACCCTTTGACCCAGCAGCGCTACTACTGGGATTATATCCCAAAGAAATACTAAAGAGCGGAAAGAAACAGATATGTGCCAAAATGTTTGTGGCAGCTCTTTTTGTTGTAGCTAGAAACTGGAAGATGAATGGATGTCCATCAGTTGGAGAATGGTTGGGTAAATTGTGGTATATGAAAGTTACGGAATATTATTGCTCGGTAAGAAATGACCAGCAGGAGGAATACAGAGAGGCCTGGAGAGACTTAAATCAACTGATGCTGAGTGAAATGAGCAGAACCAGAAGATCACTGTATACTTCAACAACAATACTATATGAGGATGTATTCTGATGGAAGTGGAAATCTTCAACATAAAGAAGATCCAACTCACTTCCAGTTGATCAATGATGGACAGAGGTAGATACACCCAGAGAAAAAACACTGGAAGGGGAATGTAAATTGTTAGCACTACAATCTTTCTGCCCAGGTTGCATGTACCTTCAGATTCTAATGTTTATTGTGCAACAAGAAAATGATATTCACACACATGTATTGTACTTAGACTATATTGTAACACATGTAAAATGTAAGGTATTGCCTGTCGTCGGGGGGAGGGAATAGAGGGAGGGGGGTAATTTGGAAAAATGAATACAAGGGATAATATTATAAAAAATATATATATATATATAATAAAAAAAAAAAAAGTTAGATGCTATACCACTTGGTGTATATATGTTTAGTATTGATATGGCTTCATTTTCTATGCTATCTTTTAGCTTACCTCTTTTAGTTACATCAATATCTGCTTTTCCTTGATCTGAGACAACGATGGCTAACCTTGCTTTTTTGTCTTTACCTGAAGCAAAATAGATTTTGCTCCAACCTTTTACCTTTACTCTGTATGTATCTCCCTACTTTAAGTGTATTTCTGGTACACAGCATATTGTAGGGTTCTGACTTTTGATCCAGTCTGCTATCCGCCTCTGTTTAATGGGAGAGTTCATCCCATTCACATTTACAGTTAAAATTACTAAGCATGGAGGAAGGCAAGGAAGAAAAATGAGGAACAAAGAAAGGAAAAAGGAAAGAAGGAATGAAGAATGAAAGTAAAGAAGGAAGGAAAAGGGAGGGAAGGAAGGAAGGAGAAGGGAGTAAAGAGAAGAAATAAATGAAGAGAGGGAAGGAAGGTAAGAGAACAGGAAGGAAAAAAGAGAAAAGGAAGGACAGGGAAAGGAAGTTACAAAAAGGAAATTAAGGAAAGGAAGGAGGGAGAGAGGTAAGGACTTTCTAGAGTGATGTCTTTGAAAATAATTTTTGAAGAGTATTGGGAGCCAATATGACAGAATGAATCCAGGAAGCTTTTTGAGCTCACCTACTTTCCCTCAATAAGTATATGAAATCAACACTCTGAACATACTCTAATGGAATGCAACCACTTTACAATTCAAGACTGGAAAAAATTCAAGAAAGTTTAGTCTCACTGGGTTGAAATGGGTGTTCATCTTAACTCAAATGAAGTCTGGGAAAACATAGCAAATCAGCAACTGAGACCTTCTGTTCTGGATCTATAGAGGAGCAGATCAGTGAAGCAATCTCTAGCTAGTTCAGAAGGCTAATTCTGAGAAACCAGAGCAGATAAAGCTACCCTCTACAAACACAGGGGCCCATTATGCTCAAAGTCAAGGCTCAGAGTGGCACAGGAAGCTTGGGACAGTGCCCCCTTTACACTAGAAACAGAGCTTGATCATAAAAGTAAATAAAGAGGAAATACTAAAAGAAAAGGAAAAATGAGCAAAAAACAGAAAAGAACCTTGACCATAGAAAGTTACTATGGTGACAGGAAAGACCAAAATACCAATTCAGACAAGGGCACAATGTCCACAGAGGAAATCTCCGAGTGAGATGAATTGGTTTCTTGAATGTGCTCATAAAAGATTTTAAAATGCAAAAAAGGGAGATTGAAGAAAGAATTGGAAAAGTAGCAAGAGGTATGTAAGAGAGAGTTAAAGCTTGGGAAAGAAAAGCAATTCATTAAAAAATACAATTGGCCAAATGCAAAAAACCCCCCAAAAACACTGATGAAACAATACTTTCAAAAATACAATTAACTAAATGGAAAAATTGATACAAAAACCATGTTTAAAAAATCACTTTAATAACTAGAATTGGAGGTATTCTTCCATTTCATTTAAGTTATCGAATTTATCGGCATAAAGTTGAGCAAAGTAGCTCCTAACTATTGTTCTAATTTCCTCTTCATTAGTGGTGAGTTCACCCTTTTCATTTTCAAGAATAACAATTTGCTTTTTCTCTTTCCTTTTTTTAATCAGGTTTACTAAGGGTTTGTCTATTTTGTTGGTTTTTTCATAGAACCAACTCTTAGTTTTACTAATTAATTCAATAGTTTTTTTACTTTCAATTTTATTAATCTCACCTTTTATTTTTTGAATTTCAAGTTTTGTGTTTGTCTGGGGGTTGTTAATTTGTTCCTTTTCTAGCAATTTGAGTTGTAAGCCCAATTCATTGGCCCTCTCTTTCTCTGTTTTATGCAAGTAGGCCTGTAGAGATATAAAACTTCCCCTTATTACTGCTTTGGCTGTATCCCACACATTTTGGTATGATGTCTCATTATTGTCATTCTCTTGGGTGAAGTTATTAATTATGTCTATGGTTTGCTGTTTTACCCAATCATTCTTTAGTATAAGATTATTTAGTTTCCAATTATTTTTTGGTCTATTTTCCCCTGGCTTTTTATTAAATGTAATTTTGATTGCATTATGGTCTGAAAAGGATGCATTTACTATTTCTGCCTTACTGCATTTGATTTTGAGGTTTTTATGCCCTAGTATATGATCAGTTTTTGTATAGGTTCCATGAACTGCTGAGAAGAAAGTATACTCCTTTCTGTCTCCATTTAGCTTTTGCCAAAGATCTATCATATCAAACTTTTCCAGTATTCTATTTACCTCTTTGACTTCTTTCTTATTTATTTTGTGGTTTGATTTATCTAATTCTGAGAGTGCAAGGTTGAGATCTCCCACTATTATAGTTTTGCTATATATTTCCTCTTGCAGCTCTCTTAATTTCTCTTTTAAGAATTTAGATGCTGCACCACTTGGTGCATATATGTTTAATATTGATACTGCTTCATTATTGATGCTGCCCTTTAGCAGGATATAATGCCCTTCCTTATCTCTTTTAATTAGATCAATTTTTGTTTTTGCTTGATCTTAGATGAGGATGGCTACTCCTCCTTTTTTGATTTTTCCTGAAGCATAATAGATTCTGCTCCACCCTTTTACTTTTAGTTTGAATGTATCACCCCTGTTTCAGGTGTGTTTCCTGTAAACAACATATAGTAGGGTTCTGACTTTTAATCCAGTCTGCTAACTGCTTCCTCTTTATGAGGCAGTTTGCCCCATTCACATTTATGGTTAGAAGGACTAATTCTATATTGCTTGCCATCCTATCGACCCCTGCTTATGCTTTTCCCATTTCCTTCCCTCTTACCCCCCTACCCAGTATTAAACTTGTGAACAGCCTTCCCTTTTTAGGATCCCTCCCCCACCTTAAAGTTCCTCCCCTTATTTTACCCCTTTTCCTCCAGATTTCTGTATTCCCTTCCCCTTAGTTTACTCCTTCCCTTTCACTTTTCAATGAAGTGGAAGAAGTTTCACCATAAATCAAAAATGTGTATTGATACACACTATGTTCATCTCCCACCTTTCTTTCTCTCAGATACAATAGGTTACCTTTGCCTCTTCATGAGATGTAGTACCACCACTTTACACTTTTTTATGATATAATTTCCTTTCCACCTCTAGTTTTTAAGACAAATTGTACATATGTTCTTTAAAAAAATTTTTGGCAAGAAGTATAATTCTCAAGATTTCTTTTTACCTTTTTAGAAATCTCTTGCGTTCTGTATTTGAAGATCAAACCTTTTATGTAGGTCTGGTTTTTTCATCAAAAATAGATGGAATTCATTTATTTCGTTGAATGTCCATCTTCTTCCCTGGAAAACGATGCTCATTCTTGCTGGGTAAGTTATTCTTGGCTGCATACCAAGTTCCTTAGCCTTTCGGAATATCTTGTTCCAGGCCCTGTGTTCTTTTAATGTGGACGCTGCTAGATCCTGGGTTATCCTTATTGTGGATCCTCCATATCTGAATTGCTTTTTTCTAGCAGCTTCCAATATCTTTTCTTTTGTCTGATGGTTCTTGAACTTGGCCACTAAATTTCTTGGTGTTTTGATTTTAGGGTCCCTTTCAGTAGGTGATCGATGAATTTTTTCAATGTCTATTTTACCCTCTGTTTCCAGAACGTCTGGGCAGTTCTCTTTGATAATTTCCTCGAAAATAGTGTCCAAGCTCTTTTTTTCCTCACATTTTTCAGGGAGTCCGATTATTCTCAAATTGTCTCTCCTGGATCTGTTTTCCAGGTCTGTTGTCTTTCTGATAAGGTACTTGACATTCTTTTCAATTGTTTAATTTCTCTGGTTTTGCTTGACTACCTCCTGGTTTCTCCTTAAGTCATTCATTTCTACTTGTTCCAGTCTAATTTTCAATGCTGTATTTTCTTCACTCACTTTTTTTATATCTCTTTGTAATTGTCCAATTGAGTTTTTATCTTCTATGGAATTTTTTTTCCATTTTATCCATTTTATTTTTTAGAGAGCTGTTTACCTTTTCCAGCTCACTAATCTTGTTTCTCAATGATTTGATTTCTTTATCCACTCTGTCTTTGAATGTGTGGGATGACTTCTCCTGGCTCTCTTGCCAAGCTTCCCTTTCCTTTTCCCATTTCTCTTCCAGCTCTCTTGTGAGAGCCTTTTTGATTTCCTCTATGAGATTCTTTTGTATTGAGGAGCAGCTCATATCCCCCGTAGGGGATTCCTCTGGGGACAGTCTGTTTTTAGTCTCCTCAGTGTTTGAAGTCTGCTCTCTCTCCATACAAAAGCTGTCAATGGTTAGAGCCCTTTTGAATTTTTTGTTCATTTTGTCAGAGTAGCAATCAAAGAAAACAAATTGACAAGAGAAACAATAGGTCTGTTTTTGGGGGATGGGGCTGGATGGTATTAATGGGCTTCCTCTACAGACTGGGGGTAGGGCAGCAGAGAGCCACTAACAGAACAGCAATGACTGTACTGAGTCTGTGCTCTGAGGCTCTGAGAACTCCCTGAGTCAGTCCAAGTGGGGGTTGGGGGTGGCCGGGTTCTGAGAGAAGCTGGCTTTCTGGGGTTTTAATCTTCACCTCCAGTGTTTACACCCTCTCCCCTGCTCCTAGCTTGCTGCCAAGACGGAGTATCCACACTGGGGAAAAAGTCTTTTTGCAGAAACGGAAGAGATCGTACCCCTCCCCCTCCGGTCTGAGCTGTGTGAGCTGCCTGTCTCGCTCTGGCTTGCCTGCCCTCAGTCTGCGCTCAGTCTGATTGACCCTCCCCCAAGCAAACACAGACCTTTTCTGGCGACTTTCATGGATGTCTTCTCTTGGTGATTATTTGTGGATTTCTTTCTGTGTCAAGCATTAAGTCTGAGGCTTGTCATGAAGTAAGTTCTGAGAGAAAATGAGGAGTTCAAGCAGCTGTCTGCCTCCACGCCACCATCTTGGCCGGAAGTCACAAAAAAAAATAACTAGAATTGGGCAAATGGAAGCTAATGAGTATGAGATATCAAAAATCGGTCAAACACCAGCAGGAGGAATATAGAGAGGCCTGGAGAGACTTAAATCAACTGATGCTGAGTGAAATGAGCAGAACCAGAAGATCACTGTACACTTCAACAACAATACTGTATGGGGATGTATTCTGATGGAAGTGGAAATCTTCAACATAAAGAAGATCCAACTCACTTCCAGTTGATCAATGATGGACAGGGGTAGCTGCACCCAGAGAAGAAACACTGGGAGGGGAATGAAAATTGTTGGCACTAATATCTGTCTGCCCAGGTTGCATGTACCTTCGGATTCTAATGTTTATTGTGCAACAAGAAAATGATATTCGCACACATGTATTGTACCTAGACTATATTGTAACACATGTAAAATGTATGGTATTGCCTGTCGTCGGGGGGAGGGAATAGAGGGAGGGGGGGTAATTTGGAAAAATGAATACAAGGGATAATATTATAAAATATATATATATATATATATATATATATATATAATAAAAAAAAAAAATCGGTCAAACAACCAGAAGAGACAATTTAAAATTATCACTCTACCATATTGGCCATGCCAAAAAAAAAATAATAAAAAAGAATCTGGATAGTATTCTTGAAGAGATCATCAAGAAAACTGCACATTGTCTCTGGCACTCTCACATACCCTCCTTTTTCCTTTCAATCACACAGTCATTAAATATCAGTGTTTCCTGTGAGGATACATACATGGAGTTTTATTGCATTTATGTAAATGAAATATTGTGTTGGTGAGGAGAAGATCATAAGATGCACAAATCTTTAATAATAAAAGACCATGGTTTCAAACTCCATTCTTTCCAAGGACTCCCTGCCATATTTGGTAGTCTGAGCGTACCCAAAATTAGAAGCTTATCTTCTTCAAGCACATGGATGATAAGGGTGTTCTGGTCTTTATAAAATATTGATATCATGAGGGTTATTCATGGTGGGAGCACAGACACTGATGATGGTGACATGGTATTTTCCTGTAAGTAGAAATCGCATTGTCACAAGCCTGTCGTTCACTACTTTGGGAAGGCATGTGATCTTGCTTACTAGATTAGTTTTGATTGCAAAACCTACATCAGCTTCAGGTGCTACCTTTCACTATGGCCACTTCAAAAAAAGTGTCCATTTCCTACTTTAGTAAGTTGGCCTTCATTTGCCAGTCTTATTTCATTCGAGGCTACTTTTAAGATGTGGTACCTGTTGAGATCTCCTGCAAAAAAAGCTGTTCTTCTTTCAGATCTATTGGACTTTGTGCTGTCTCTAATTGTGTACACATTTACCAAGGATGAGCAAAATTAACTTTTCAAAAGCTTTGGTATATTTTTAGTGTCTCAACCACAGGATGGGATCCCTGCCTGCGGAGGAAATCAGGCCAGGGGTGGGTAAGCAGACAATTTTTAGGGTAATTTTCTCGCCCTTTCTTCACACATGGAGGTGAGCAGTGCAATCCTTAAAAGCCTGCTCAGACACTTGGGGGCTGCCAATTCCTACTGCTGCTTCCAGTGAGAAGGTGACCCTATGGCTGCCCATGTGCAGAGATGTGACTACGTCTTCCAGTGTTTCCACACCTGCTGCTTCATCTCTCATTCATCACCACAGGATTTTGAGGGTAGAAATGGTGAAATGCTTTGGTGATGTCATTTGATTTGTGCACAAATTAAAGTGAGGCAGAGTTTCATTGAGTCATTGGCCTAATTCTTTCTTCCAGAGCCACTACTGTCCAGTGACAGCACAGAGTTAAGATGATTGGTGATGAGTCAATATTGGGGTCTTTGATGTCCAACCAAGATAGAAGAACCCACTACACCTGCTTCCCACGCCCTGGTGGCCACTGGAACAAGTTGTTCTCATTCTCCCATTCCACCACAAATGATTGGCGTAGACACCCCTCTAACTCACCATAGGGTTTGAGACTCTTTGTTTATACTCAATTAGTTTAGCTTACTTGGTGAAATGATTTATCAGAATGGGCCAACTGTGTAAACTAAGTTTCTTAGAGCCACAGATGAGAATGACATCCTACACACTCATTATGGAGATAAACTACTAAGGTAAAACATGGAACATGTTGAGCACTTAAATATATGTGCTATCTCTGCATTTCTCTCTTTCTTTCAATTCCTTTGTTTCTATGTCTTGTTTGTGTCTCTGTTGGTGGTTATCTCTGTCTGTTCCTCTCCCTCACACCTTCTCTATCTACTCTCTTATTATCTCTTCTCTCTCTCTCTCTCTCTCTCTCTCTCTCTCTCTCTCTCTCTCTCTCTCTCTCTCTCTCTCTCTTCTCTCTCTCTCTGTCTCTGTCTTTCTCTCTCCCCATCTCCTTATCTCTCTCTAACTTTCACTCTTCTTTCTTTTTATTTTTCTCTTTCTATTTCTGTCTCTGTATGTCTTTCTATATGTGTCTGTCTCTCTTTCTCTCTTATTGTCTTTCCAGCCTAAAAGCACCATAAGCTTATTTGGTTGGCAAATCTCCTTGTTGATTCAGATTATTCTTGCAGTCCAGTAAAACCTTCACATTATTTTGAAAAAGTCACTATTAAGGAAATGTCATAGGAACCACAAAAGTTAGAGCTAAAAGACTGATGAAAAGCAAAGTTTTCCAAGTTTTCACATCTGTGGGAATGAGGGAACTGGACTTCTTGGGCACCTAGGTCCATTTCAGCTCTAGATCTAGTTCCTCTGCAATATGAAGCCATACCAGTTTCTGTTCTACAATCACTTCCCAGACCTGAGTTCTATGGACTATAACTCATTTCATTTTTGGAACTTGTCGACAAATTCTCCTTGGATGGGATTAAAGACAGTTGATGTATCCCTTCCTGTTGCCTTTTCATTACTTAAATATATTTACTCAGCACTTAGGAGCTCAGGGCACTGCAAAAGGAGCCCAGCATCCCCTGGAGTTTCCATTCTGACCCTTATTCTTTGCTCTTTCCTGATTGCCTGCTGAAATAAACGAGAATCTGACTGGCTAAGAGCCATACCTCAAAGCTCCATGGCTCAAAACACTGAGAAAAGCTATTTCTATGATGTTGGAACACAAGCAACCTCCCTGAATCCTGATCTATGGCTTATTGGCAAGAAGACAACCAGTCCACAAGTAGGAGGCTGTTGATTTGGGATTACAAAATCCTGGGAAAGAACCAGAAGGCTTTAGGGGCACAGGTGGTGTTTCCCTCACCACTGCTGACTGAAAGCAAAAACTCCAGAAGACATGGCAGATTCAGATATATTAAACAGCTGGTACCTCTCTATTATCTTTTATTTTGGATATGTGCTGTACCATCTCCTTTTGCTGTCACTCATGTCTCTAAAGAGATAGCTATATAGCATTGTACATAGAACACTGGACCTCAATGGAAGGAACACCAGAGTTCAAATCCTGACATGGACATTTTCTTGCTGGATGATTCTTGGCAAACCACAAATCCTCTTTAAACTTCTGCTTCCTTATTTGAAAACCTGGGGAAACAACAGCACCAACCTCACTATGTTGTTGGTGTAAACAAATGCTATAACTTACACAAGGCACTTAAAAAAATTTAAAGGGCCATATGAAAGCATTATTATCATTATGACTGTCATGATCCTTCTAGATTGTAAGTCATCATTAGTATTACACCACATCAAGATCACACTGGATCTTTCTGTTTTCTCTGGGAAGCTCTGCAAATGTCAACTCTTCCATTTAGATTTTGAAATCATTCACAACTAATCCCCATTCTAAATTCTTTCTAATCTCATTGGAAACTACAACCTTTACTATTCGTTGTAATCCAAGAAAACCAGTTTTTCTCTGCTCTTCACAAACTGCATTCTATCTTACTCCTCTTAGTCTACATTGAATGTTCCCTTTGGCTAGAGTGTAGTGTGTCTCCCTCACAGAGTGACTTTCTTCCTTTAAGAAGAAGGAACAGGAACCATTTTCTCCATAATACCCTTCTTGGTCCCTTCAATTATCAATACCCTATCTCCTAAAATACTTTTATTAAACTATTTTGAAAATAGTGATATTTATTAATTTTATGTATAATATTTATATCATATAATTATATATAACAGACATATTTTATTATATTTGTATTAAATATATAATTATAATATTCATGTTAGAGCTATTTGATTATATTTATATTAAATATATAATTATAATATTTAGATGTTAGAAATATTTAATTATATTAAATATATAATTATAATATTTATCTATTATAACTATTATCTATTATAAAAATCTTAAATGACTTTTCAGTTAAACTACTTTGAAAATATTTATATTGATTAGCTTTCTATTTATGATAAATGCATGTATATGTATCTGTATATATACACATATATCACAAACAATAAAGTTAACAAATATATATTCAATTAATATATACATGTATTAAATATATGTAAATATGCTTATGCATACATGTGCATGCATGTGTATATGTGTGAATATATATATATACAAATATATATATATATATATATATATCCTGTACATATTATCTATACCTACAATAGATACAATACATATACTAATATACCCACATATACAAACATTTATACATATATGCATGCACATAGACATACACATGAATGTTTATTTAAGAAAGTAAGACCATTTAAGTATTCCCCTAACACTTAACACTGTGTCTGGCACATAATCAGTGCTTAATAAATACTTAATGTTTTGGGGTAATTGAATTGAATTAAACTGAATTATATCACAAAGGAATCTTTATTTCTTATAAAGCTGGAGCTGGATCCTCATTCAGATTATCAGATTAAACAGAAATCACATGAGTAGGAAATCAAACATGTCCTAGTCTCAATAATATCCTTGGAATGTGTGCTACTGAACTGTATAATTATTTATTTATTTATTTATCCATTCATTCGTTTATTTATTTGTTTTTTTAACATGAATTCTGACATCAATAGGTTCTTGATCCAATTGAAAATCTTGGAGCTATTTCTTGTGCTTGGCCTTGCCTGTCCTATCATTATTCCCATTTCTGCCATACAGAGGGAAGCTGTACAACCACATTAAAACTATAATCAAACCAGCACCAAATTCCATTAATTGCAAGTGAAAAGTTAAGCACTATCTGCATTTCTGTTCATGTATTACATGCAGCATCTGTGGTAGAGTCCAAAAGGAAAGTGAAAGAACTCAAAAAGATTGAAAGCATTCTGTGGAAAATAAGCAAGTTTTTGATTCAACCTAAGTCTTTTCTTTAACTTTTTTTAATGTTTCATTTATGTCTTATCTTTTTACATTATAGTCATTTCTAGAAGTATTCTCCTCTTGAAACTAAGCCATCCATTGCAACAAAGTAAAACTAAGCCAAAACAATTGGTAGAGTGACCATATCTAGCAATGAATAAAACATTCAACCCAGTGGAACCCCACCTCTTTTCTGAGAGGAAGAAGATTATTTTCATTACTTTTCCTCTGGAGTGTTGATAAATGTTTAACAATTGAATCTGAAAAAAAAAAAATAAGACACGTGAAAATGTAATATTTATCATTTTCTCTTAAATTAAGACAATAAACATAACAATCAAGCCCTGCTATACCTGTATGTGTGTGTATACATGTATGTGTATCTATCCACCTATCAATCTATGATATATGCATTTGCTAATTTTTAAGGTATAAACTTTAATAATCAGCTCTGTTGATCTGATTTGAATTGCTCTTAGAACATTCTTGTCTGATGTCATCTTTGATTTTGAAATTTCTTGGATCACAGCTTCCTTTTAGTTTTTCTGCTTATTTTCATTGCTGTGATCATTGTGTAATTTTTTTTTTTTTTGTTTGGCTTATTTCAATTTGCTTTATTTTAGTGAATTTTCCCCATGTTTCTCTGAATTTCTTGTGCTCCTAAATTTCTTTTGAATAATAATATCTTGTTTTTTTTTTTTTTTTTTTTTTTTTTTTTTTTTATCACGTCAGTTCAATCATTCCCTAACTGACCTAATTGGGAATCCAATTTTCTTCAATTCTTAACTATCATAGCACATCTGTTATGAATATTTTAATTGTATTGGGCTTTGATTTTTAATCTAACTGCAATATACCCAGAAGTGGTTGAGTATAAAAATATTTTAAAATTAACCATTTTTATTGTTATGTAAAATTGATGCTAAGAAGAGTTGTACTAATATGCCGTCTTTTCAGTAGTAATATGCTTATCTTTCCACTTTCTCTTCCTCAGTAGTTTTTTCATTTTTGTTAATCTTGCTGCCAATATTCAAGTTATGAAGCTTTAATTCCCATTTATATTATTAAAATATTTTCATATGGTGATTTATAACTTTCAAAAAATTTTTAAAAATACTTTAAACACATTTTTCTGGGTTCATATTTTTCAAGGATGTAACAAGTTATGACTTTTTTTGAAGAGATAAATGGCTCACAAAAATAGACCATCAGGAGGATTCTAGGAAGATGGCAAAGTAGGTGAGAAAATCAGCCTCTTCTCTCCAGATTTCCCCCACAAACAAAACAAAATTGCAACTCAGTGCAAATAGACTGGTGAAAAATAAATAAGACCTCTTGGGGTCCTCTTGGGACCATAGGAGAAGACCATAGAAAGACTTTGGGACCAGGGTTTAACCTCTTTGAAGTATAAACATTTCCAGGCTAACTCTATAGAAAAAGGAAGCAGGGAACCGAGGAAGTAGCAGCTTTCATCTCTTGGACGATGTAGGGATCTGAGTCAAGGAAGACTGAAGGATTCCTGTTGACAAGGAACTGGGAAGGAAAATATCAGATCCAGATAAACTAACCATGATACTTAATGGAAAACAGATATTCAATGAACTTGAAGATGTTCAAGATTTTGTCTCAAGCAAATCTGATCTCAATAAAAATTTTACCATACAAGAACCAACCTCAAAAATTAATTTCAAGAGACTCAACAAGGACAAACTATTTATATTTTATATGTGGAAATGTAAACCATATGTTTAAGATTGATATTGGTAATTGGGTAGTTGAAAAGAAAGATTAGGACAGAGCTGAGAATGATCTGACTCTAAAAAGCAAAACTGTCTAGGAAAAGGTAAAATAGTAATTATACTATGTGATTGAGCTGCCGAGGAAGAACCTACAAAGAAGCATTAGATAGGGAAGGGCTGGTAATTCTGAAAACCTATTTACATTAGTTATAAGTTAAATAGGGAACCATAAATAAATATAGCATAAAGGGTAAAGCACCCTCCAAAATCTATAAAGAAAAAAAAAAGTGCTAGTGAATAAGATAAGATGGAGTATAGTAGTGTGTATAAATTTATGGCAGTGGGACAAAGTGGGTAGATTAATGGAAAAAGGGTAAAGAGGGAGGGAAAGGTTAGCACAGAAAAGTGGAGTATAGAAACGTATTTAGATTAATGAGAGTGAGATAATATGTTTAGACTAATGGGATAAAGAAGGAGGGAAAAATTAGAGGGAAAATCCTTGGGTGGGGGAGGTTAAGTAGTAGCAAGGTAAGTCAAGGAATAGAACTTATTTAGAAGAGTTAGCAAGGATAATCAGTGATTTCAGACAAAGTTAAACTTAAAAAGTCAGTCAAGAGAGAAAATGTACACCATATTTTCAGTCATAGTAATATTGTTTTAGATGCATGTTTTATGTATCTGGATTATGTATCATGTAGGTATATGTATTTTATATATATATATACACACAGAAGAGAGAGAGAGAGAAAGAGAAAATGTGTAAAAATATAGATAGATAGATAGATAAGTATCTATGTCTATATATCCATGTTTTAAACTATAGCATATAGGTATATGTATTATACATGTAGGTGTGTATAAAAAATATATAGATCTCTCTCTTTTCTCTCTCTCTCTCTCTCTCTCTCTGTCCTCTATTTTAAATATAGATATATCCATGTTTTAACAGTAGCCTGTTTTGGGAAGGTAGAGGGGGTAAAAAAGGAAAAAAAAAGAATAAAACTAAAAAAGTATACAGCAGAGAACAAAAAAAGCAAACATATAAGGGAAAAAAAGATGTATAGTCATGAATATAACATTTATTATTATATATGCTTTCTTGAAATGAAAATTTACTATTATATATTTTGAATCTTCCCTAATGTTCTGCTTGGCAATATATATATATATATATATATATATATATATATATATATATATATATATATATATATATATATATATATATATAGTGTGAATACGGACTGCATGTTGTTTATAATCTTGTAAAGTAAGGCCATGAAATAAATTGAGATCAGGCAATATTAGAAACTGTTCCCATAGCTTCAATTATGTGATCATAGAACCAGAATATCATACATTTGGAAAGAGGTGAGTTCAGAAATGATTTATCTTGACAGACTCATTTTACAATTTTACAAATTGAAGTACATTAAAAATTATATTGTAAATATTACACAGGAAATAACTTTAAAAAAGCAGTCTCTAGACTCATATCCTCTGACTTCAAAGCCAAGTTCTTTTTCACTATGTCATTGCCATAAATCCACTTCTAAATATGAGGCATGAACATTACATACCACAAGGCGATGACAGTATTATGCTGTGATCTAACCTGGTAGTTAGATGGTGCTTTTAGGTTTTCAAAGCAATTTATGTATATTTTCACCTCCCAACCCCCTGTGTATAGGTCATTCAGTTGTTATTAACCTCTCTGTTTTATGGATGAGTAAACTGAGATTCAGATATTTCCTTTTGGTTATGCAGCTAACAAAAGTCAGAATTGATACTGGGAGCCACTCATCTGCTGGTTCCAAAGACAATGCTCTTAAAAAAAAAATTCCTAGTATTTTATTTCCTTGCAAATACATGTAAAAAATAATATTCATTTAAAAAAATATCCAGTTCCAAATTTTCTTCCTTCCTCCTTCCCAACAAAGCTCTTTTCACTCAACTCTACAACTTTCAAACTTTTTCAGTCTTACTGGCTTTGGCTACTCTATTCTACATCCTCAGTATTTCTTCCTGCAACAAGGGAAAAAAAAGAATATAACAATAAAAAGAAAAGCCATATTCATCAAGGACATTCTTATTGTTGGGAGGGCATGAAGTCAGCAAACTCATTTGAAGTATTCCTCTGCTGGATATATGGTATTACTAGAGCTTGAGAGATCCAATCAGGGCTATAATGTATTCTTAACCCAATATTTATTGAGTGACCCAAGATAAAACTCTGCATTTTCCTTGACATCTCCATTTATCTAAGAAGAAGGCTTCTTCATCTTCTCTCAGACTCTTGTCAAAATTAGATTTCATCATTTGTGCAGCCATGTTACCCCTCCCCCCTGATTTTCCCCAGGTCCTGTAAAAGTCACTACAAAGCCTAATCTATAATTTACATTCTCTCCTGCAAATAATTTGCTTTTTAAAAATAATTAACATAATGACAGATTATCAGAGCTCAGTGCTTCTTAGTGATTGTGTTACTAATGAGAAAATTGGGCTATCTTGGAAATCTGTCACATAGATAGTAAATGGGAGAAAGAAGAATCAAATCCATGTCTTAAAAACCCATGAACTTCAAGCTCAGTATTTGTTCAACTATACATTTTGACTCATCCCTATCTTTGCTCACATTAGGGTGGTTCAAATAATAGCAGCATACATGCTGGTTTGACTTTGTCTTACATTTCTTCAGTAGCAACCAAGAGAATGAAGGAACAACTATGTAACAAAAGATTCATAGGAGAAAATAAAAACAGAAATAAAGTGGATGCTTATTGGTTAACTAAATAAATGAGGGTATATGAATGCAATGGGACATTATTGTGTAGTAAGAAATGATGAATATAAGGAATTCAGGAAAACATTGGATTTATATGAGCAAAGCAGTCAGAATAAAGAACAATATTCATGATAACTATAATCATGTGAATGAAAACAATACCTAACTCTGAGTAACAGTAATGGTCATTCTTTACCATAGAAAGCATGTAGGGAAATTTAATTTCCTCCTTTTGTCAGAGAAATGGAGAATAAGAGGCCAACATTTTTAATTCATTACCAGATATCTCTTCTCTGTTTCAACTGGTTTTGCTTAATTATTTTTCTTGTCAAGAGACAGAAGTCAGATAGACACAGACAGACACAGAGACAAACAGAGAAAGAGACAGAATGCACAGAGACAGAGATGGAGATGGAGATGGAGACAGAGATGGAGAGAGACAGAGATAGAGAGAGTAACAGAGAGAGAAACACAAAAAGAGACAGAGAGAGAGAGACAGAGAGAGAGACAGAGAGACAGAGAGAAATGGAAAAAAAAGAAGTAGAAAAGGGAGAGGGAAAAGGAAAAAGAGAGGGAGGGAGAGAGATAAGAAGGGAGAGAGAAAAGGTGCTAATATGAAGTGTTTACTCAGTTACTATGCTGAATGCTAGACATACAAAGATAAGTGGGCAAAGTATTTGCTGCCTTTCAGGAACCTATATTCTACTTGGGGCAGACAGTACATAAAGGGGGAATTAGGGGGGGAAAAGCCTGATAGAATAGGGAAAGGAATATTCACAGATAAACTTTGTTTAAAGCTGGATAATTTATCAATTACTGAATTAAATATGGAATAACTCTAGCCATCTCACCATTTGCTCTATCCATAGCTATACAAACCATTTGTCACCCAGAACAAATTCAGTTGAATGGTTTGGGTGTGTTTAATAAAATCCTTTCTCTTTTCCCAGAATAACTTAACTGGAGTTGAATATTGATGCATTCTATTCTTCCATTTGCTAAAAGAATGGCAAACTTTAGTCTGCTAAAGACATTCCAATTGTTGCCTTTTTTTGGTATTAAATATCTACATTCTCCTCTAAGCACTAATTCATCACTAAGATGACTAAAATTTTCATGTAGAAGAAAGAAAGCAAAAAAAAAAATAATACAATGATAAGAAAATTTCATCACATCACCCAAGAAGGCTCATTCCATCTGATACCTTTCTCAGTCCTAAATTCACTGAAAGGCACTCTTAGTTCTTAAAAAAGGAGATTTCTTAAATATTGTTACTTAAATATAAGCACAACTTCTGTTCTTAAGTGCCACCTTCCATGTCTCTTATTAGAGTCATCCCTACCTTGTTAGTACCCAAGTGTGGAGTGGGCCACAGATAGTGGGGGGACTCTGGGTGAGGTATAAGACCCTTTAGCCCAGAGGGAACCTGCTAACAATGTCTGGCTCAGCTCCCCATCTCCCCTAAGGCCTCTCGGCCTTCCCGAGAAGTCAGGAGGAAGTGACTGAAGCAGAGTGATACCATGTGGCAAAGAGTCATTTGCACACAATACTAAATTGTTTATATGGTCCCCCATGCAGTATATAGTTAGCACATGTGCAGTGTTGCTATAGTTATGTAAGGATATTAGGGTATATAAGGCTGAGAGAATTTGGAATAAATGGACTCCATGTTTTGACCATCCACCTGGGTCCTGCCTCTTCACTCCTCTTCTAAGACCAAGGACTTGGGCTGGTATCGAGGTTCCTCCAGAAAACTAGTCCAGACACAACTTTACGCACCTAAACATGCGGTCTTGCAAAGCAGGACCCAAAGTAGCTCAACTGATGTGATCAGCAGTTAGATTGAGGAGTTCCTGTGATCCACATAGGGTAAATATATAGACAGGAAATCTGGAAGGTTTGGTAAGGGCTAATCTAGTCATTCCGGTTTTTCAGCCAAAATGAGGCAACTACTAACAAAAGCACCACCCGCCCGAGGGAAGTATGAAGCATGCTTAGTTAGGTTAATAGAGAAGTAAGGTTTCTTGGTTACTCAGAAGCAGATCACTGAGTACTCAGAAGCTCAGGTACATGCCTCTCAAAAACCTTTGAAAATGTCAGTTTTTGCTACAAAAGAGGCACCTACATTAATGCTGCATCAAGGAGACAGTGTAATCAAGTGATCCACCCTCCTAGCACAACCAGACCAAAGCCTTACTGCTTACCCAGTGCTTGTGGCTAGAATCTTATTAAAGGCAATTAAGTGAGCAGCACAAATATCTGGGATAAGACCTGACAAGATATACAGCATTTTTTTGTGCCATAGCCCAAATAAAATTTGTAGCTTTTAACATATTTCAGCTCTTTAAAGAACTTCAGGAGCAAGTGAGAAAAAGAGGTAAGTATTACTTGTTGCATGTCTAAAATTTTCAAGTCCTAATTTATATAGAAATTCAAAAGCAGATCACCTTCTCACCATGTTAGCTAACACTGCTCTATTTCAGGCAGCCCAAGAACCTCATTCTAAATATCATCAGGCTGCTCGAGCTTTATGTTTACAATTTGGAATAACAAGAGAGGAAGCTAAGGGCATAGTAAAAGCCAGTACCTACAGCTTGCTTTCCTTTCCACATGCCTATGCTTCCTCCAGGGAAGAACCCTCATAGTTTGAGACCCAGTGAAATTTGGCAAATGGATATGACCCATTTTAAATCTTTTGGTCATATGTCTTTTACCCATGTTGTAGTAGACATTTTTTCAGGATTTACTTTTGCAATTCTAGCAGCAAAAGAGACAGCCCAAGTGGTCACTGAATTCCTTATATAAGCTTTGGAGTGGGATGAATGAGGTGGGAGACTTAGAGAGTGTAAAAAGAGCTCCATTTTATTATGCTGTACAGCCTTATTGATATACATTTTTGCAAGCATGCTCATGAAGAGTAGACAATCCCAATCACCATTCAGAGAAACAGCTCATGGGCTTTGTATATGCATGGTATTTGCCAGTGGGAGGAGAGCTGATCTAGCACTTCAGCATCTTTCTCACAGATGAGAGACCCTGTCAAAGAATCCCTGTTCACAAGCCATTGGCTGTGACCCTCAGGTTCACCTGTTTCCATGATCATGAATCATTGCTCCTTGCTCAGCAAGGGCATTTCTGCAACAGGGAAGAAAGCTTTTTGTGCACCAAAGGTCGAGGTGCCCTCGGTACTCCCTTTTGGTAGAGTCCCATAGCCTAGCAGATACCCTGGACAATAGATTGGCTTTGGACTATCTCTTGGTTGCTGAAGGAGGTGTATGTGTGTTTGTGAATTGATGTTTGTTTTTTATATTTTCCTACTGGGACTTATGGAAGTCTTTGCAATATCTTGTTTATTCATACTGTTTGTTATATTACTTCTTGCTTGTGTGATTCTTCCCATGCTAATGGATTTAACTACTGATATATACCTGCTTCAACTAAAACAAAAGAAAGGGAGAGATGTAGAGGATCACAGTCAGTGGGGGAAATCTGGGTAAGGTATAAGACCCTTCAGCCCAGAGGGAACCTGCTGACAATGTCTGGTTCAGCTCCCCATCTCCCCTAAGGCCTCTCCGCCTTCCTGAGAAGTCAGGGAGTGGTGACAACCTGTTTTGTGATTGAAGCAGAGTGATACCATGTGGCAAAGAGTGATATCAAATTGCAAAGAGTCATCTACATACAATAGCAAGTATATAGTTAGTATATAATTGGCGCATGTATTTGGTTATATAAGGGCATTAGAGTATATAAGGCTGAGAGATTTTGAAATAAATGGACTCCATGTTTTGACTGTCCATGTGAGTCTTACCTCATCATTCCTCTTTTAAGACCAAGGACTTGGGCTAGTATCAAGGTCCTTCAGAGAGCTAATCCAATCACAAGACAAGTGATATGTGACCACGTTCTTTATACATTTCTGGTGTTTCAGGAAAATCAGAATCTTCTCTAGTGTTTTGAAAGAATGGAGTTAAAAATTAGATTTGTATTTGTAAAGCATATTGCACAGTGTCTATATATAGTATGTGCTACATAGATTCTTACTCTCTTCTGTCCTTTTCTCTTTAAGTATCTCTCCCCCCCCCCAACCATCTTATAAAAAAGAGATAGTGTTGCATGGGGCAGTTATATGGTCTTTAATTAGGAAGAGCAGGACTCAGGGCCTGCTTTTGATACCCCTTCCATATGTGACTCCAGTTCTATTTCTAAATTGAAGATAAAGTTTCAACTTGCGTTAATCTTCTTTTGGTGAGAGAATTTCCTATATATGCCAGGGAAATCATAGGTTAAGTAAGATAGCCAAAGATATGACTTGGGAAATTAGTTATTCCATATTAAATTCAGTAAGTGACAAGTTACCTAGTTTTATACAGGCTCTCATGGAATTTAATGGCTCTGCATGTACATAGGAAATAAAAACTTGAAAATATTGAGCAGATTTTAGGATTAGGAAATTCATAGAATCAAAGAATTTAGAAGTGGGAAAATATTAAGGCATCATAAAATTAACTCTACTCCTCTTATATAGGTAAACAACCTAAGACTGGAGAGAATGACTTTCCTAAAACAGATAGCATCAGGGTTGGCATTTGAATCCTCTGTCAGCATGTCTCTTCATCCTGTGCCAAATGGTTTTTGGTTATAAGCAGCAAATTATACTTTATAAACAATAGCAGCAGCACATACTTTTATTCTTTTTGAAAACAAATTAGACTCTGTAAATTAGAACAAAAAGTATTTTGCAAACTTCTCTGTTGTAATATATCAAAAGTAAATGATTTAATATGTGCATTTATGTATTTACTAATTTTCAATGCATTTCTTTATTTTAAAACATTATTTATTTTTCCATAGAGTTTGGAATTCCATGGAAGTGTTTATATTCTATGGAGATAAATCAGCAAAAATTTTCCATGGACTCCATACCCAAGGACTTCCTTTTTAAAAATCTATGAGCTTGACTGCTAATCTTTTTAAACTAATTTGCTTCAAGTCTCTTTTCTATGCTGATGAAGACCATGTGCCTTCTGAGTAACATTGGGAGTATATCACTTCTCTATTGCCCATTATCAGTTAGCCCAGTTCAAGGTCGCCCAATTCTGTGAGAAAAAGCTGTGGCTGATTGTGAAAAGAATGCTTAAGAAGGTGTGACTGGGGCCCCACTCATTTTGGTCCATCTTAAATATAATTCATCTCCCAACACTATGTTGATCAAGCTCTGTCTTCTTTGTTTATGATCGTTTGGCATTTATTAGCATGTAAATGAAGCTTCAAGCTGTGCTCCAGGTTTTCTCTGATGATCTATATAAGTGTTGTGTTCGTTCAGTTCCCCTAAACTTATAAAAGATCAGGTTTGTTCAGACCAGGGGGACCATCTGTGCATGAGCAACCAGCTGCCACCCTCAGAATTGTAGCTAGTGGAGTTTGGGCTAAATTTCAGCATAAGCCTCCCTCCCTCCCCACACTGACTCCTACTAAGTATTAGATTATATCTTCTTATACCTCCCTCCTATCTCCCAGATGGAACTACCACAAAGCAATGAGATCTTCACTACAGTGTATTAACATCCAGGGGCACACTTTTTTATAACATTGCTTGCCCTCTGTTGATAATTTCCAATTTAATCTTATATGTAGATTATTGTTGCATATTGGCTCCCCATTAGACTGTGAGCTCTTTTTTTTTTTTTTTTTTTTTTTTTTTTTTTGTATTGGAAGTGGGGTAATCCTCAACACTTAAAACAGTGCCTGGCACACATTATGTGTTTAATAAATGTTCACTGACTGAATATACTGGTTTTGCCATTCCTATTTCTTCACTATTTTATTGGGCACCCTCCCCTAGTATCACTTCACTGTCATAATAATGCACTGGAGAATATCTCTCCTCAAACAATATCCTTATTTAACTTATTAATCTGCTATGATCTTCTAATATTGGTTGTATTGGTTTTGTTTGTGAAATAATCTTTTAATTTAATATAATCAACATTTTCCATTTTCCATTTCCTAAGTTCTCTCTTTTTTGGTCCTAAATTCTTTCTTTCTACATAGATTTGTCAGGAAAACTATTCCTTGCTATAATAATTTGCTTATGTTATCACCCTTTATATCTAAATCATGTATCTATACTTTATCTTGGTATATAGTGTGAGATATTGGTCTATGTCTAGTTTTTGCCATATTATTTTCCAGTTTCCCAGCAGTTTTGCTCTAAAAGTAAATTTGTATCCCAGAAGTTGGAGTCACTGTATTTATCAAATACTAGATTACTATAGTCATTTACTACTTAGTCTTCCCTACCCAACATGTTTCTAGTATTGTATTTCTTTTTTTTTTTTTTTTAATAGTTTTTATTTACCAGATATATGCATGGGTAATTTTACAACCCATTGACAATGCCAAACCCTCTGTTCCAATCTTTCCCTTCCTTCCCCCTCCCCATGGCAGGTTGACCAATACATGCTAAATATGTTAAAGTATAAATCAAATACAATATATATATATATATATACATATATATATGCATATATATATATGTATATATATATGTATGTGTATATATATATATATATACATGTCCAAACCATTGTTTTGCTGCCTAGTACTCTTTCTTAGACACTACCAAATAGTTTTAATGACTACCTCTTTGTAATACTGTTTTAGATCTGTTACTTCTGGACTACCTGTCTTCACATATTTTTCATTAATTCTCTTGATATTCTAAATCTTATTTTTTTCTTCCAGATGAATTTTGTTATTATTTTTATAGGTCTATACATTTCTTTGGATTTTGATTTTATGGATCTGAATGAGTAAATTAATTTACTGAGAATTGTTATTTTTATTATATTAGTTCTGCTTATCTTAGATATGACTTTATCAGCATGAAAAGTATTTTGTAATTGTATCCATATTGTTCCTGTATTTGTCTTGGGTAGAATCTGAAATATATATGTGTGTGTGTGTGTGTGTGTGTGTGTGTGTGTGTGTGTGTGTGTGTGTGTATATATATATATATATATATATATATATTATTTTATACAGTTATTTTAAATGACTTCTTTTTCTATTTCTTGCTGCTTGGCTTTGTTGGTACTGTATAGGAATATTGATTTATATGGGTTTATTTATATCCTGCAACTTTGCTAAAGTTATTAATTATGTCAAGTATATTTTTATTTGATAGCTAAGATTCTCTAATTGTGCTATAATAGCATTTACAATGTGATAGTTTTGTTCCTCATTATCTATTCTTCAATTTCCTTTTCTTGTATTATTGCTAAAGCTAACATTTCTATTATAATATTGTATGATAGTGATGATTATGGACATCCTTGTTACACCTAGATCTTGTGGGAATGTGAACCAATCTAATAGTAAATAAGGTGTTTACTCTTCACAATACAGGACTTCCAATTGTTACATGTAGTTCTATTTTCTGGAGTTTTAAAAAAAGACTACATTTTGGCTCTATATCTTTGATCCTATGATCTTACATGAAAGTCTTTCAAATACTTGAACCCAGTGATAATTTCCTTTTTAACTTTTCAGTTTTTCATGTCAACCTGATGCAATTTCTTAAATTTCTCAGTTTTGAGCCCCCTCACCATTCAGATTATTGTGTTCTGATACACTCCAATATCAATTTTCTTCCTAAAACATGGAGCCCAGATCTTTTAAAAGTAGTCCACCAGGGAAAAAGGACAGTGCAAAATCATCTATCTATTGTTTTCTCATTCTTTCTGTTTAAGTGCCTGTTATTTCCCTGCATATACTCGCCTTCCCTTTTTCCTATAATGTAGGCATATATATATATATATATATATATATATATATATATATATACACACATTTAAACATATACACACATTTAAACATATACACACATTTAAACATATACATACATGCACATATTTATATATGGACATGTAAATAAACATTGACTATGTACTATAAAATTTTGTGCATGACTATATGTGGACATCGATGGAAACATGTACCTAAGTATTTATATAGAAACACATGTCCATGTTTGTCCTTGTATTCTCTTATATTCAACCATTTCCTCCAGGGTATTGCACATTTTTTCCTGTTTCTCACTTGACATAGTCCATTCCCTAATCAAGAGCCAACATCTAAGATTCCACTCCAGAAATTCGAATGCTTTGTGGTAGCTATTATTTGTGGTACCTTTATTATATCAATATTAATATCTAACTTTTAAATATAGTTTTTGAGTTTGGAGAGAACATTTATCATTGATTTTGTTTTAATCCTGTTAAGTATGTTCTATAGGTGTTATTCTTCCAATGGTATACTTGAAAAAACTGGGTCTCAGGGATTTCAAATAACTTGTCCATGGTCAGGTAGCCAAAGAATATCAGAAATGAAATATGAGTCCAGATTTTGTTGCCAGCTCATTCTCCATACTAACTGCCTTGTGTTTTCCTTTCCCAGTATAATTTCACCTGCCCTCTAGGAGATGATAAGTGGAATAATCCCTCTCTGCTGTTCCCTTACCTTCCTTCACTTTCTATTATATATTGTGTTACTCCAGCAGAACATAAACTCCTTGAGAGCAGGGACTTTTTTCTTTTTCTTTTGGTATCCCCAATGCCTAGAAGAGAACTTGACACATAGTAAGCATTTAATAAATGCTGTTGATATATGCAGTTATGCATGTAACTATCATTTATCTATCATCTGTCCATCCATCTATCATTTCCCCATCTATATCTACCTATCCAATTATCATCTCTATATCTATTAATCATCTATCTACCTCTCATGTATCTATCTGTCTGTCTGTCTGTCTATCTCTATGTGTTTAGTTCCTATACGGTGGTTTTTCTCAAGATGTAACCTGAATCTTCAAGTTACTAAAAGTGGAAACAATAACTAGATCCTTAAAGTAAAGGTTACCAGAATTGGAGAATGTCCCAAGGGAATCGAAAAGCTTGTCAAGGGGACATGAAGAATAATTATCAAATGACTGTATTGAAATCAATCAATCACTCTATTCTTTTTTATGCCCTTTGCATACTAACTGTTGGGATTTATTTCCTTCCATATTAAATGGAAAGTCTAGGAAGCTTACTGAAAGTAAATAAGGGGTATAGTGCCTGGAAAAATGGTAATTTTAGGCTTTAGTTTGCTGCTTAGGACTTTACAATTATGACTTTAAAGAAAAAATTTTTCTGCACCATAATTAGCAGCTTTTGGATTTGGAGGATTGATGAAATTATGGGAGATAATGTATAGCTCATCATAAGTGGGGGGGCATGAGTGATAGAAGGGATGGTAAACATAGCTTTCTAAGATGAAGAAGGGCAAAATGCCCATGAGATGAGACTCCTAACAGAACTGTTAGAAGTGAAGTACATAGCTCTGTAACAGTGTTATATGTACCTGGGAAAATTTTTTTTACACTCAGGACAAAGTCCTCATTATCTTTTCCTATTTAAATCAAGCTCGATTAATACTTTAAAAATTATATTAAATTACACAGCAGGCATATGTTTTTCTCTGCTCCTCTTTATATTCCTCTTGCTTTTGCTCTAAAATGAGAGACCATGATCGAAAACTATGTGTAAATTATCCCTAAGAGACACCTTTTCAACTCTGACTATGAGGTATAACAACTGAGAATGTGTATAACACATTTAAATAAATCAAAGTAAAAATAAATATAGGGCTATAATATCTTTTCTCCATTAAATTGCCTTTTTCATGAATATTTAAAAATGATTTCTTGTAAAAAATAGAAGAAGCAATGAATAGTCATTTTTATTAATAAACAGAAATATTGAGTATTGAATGGAAATTTACATATACACACAAACATCTCACATACTTCACTAGAAGCTTTCCCATTGCAAATAGAGGCAAAGCAAAAATGCTTCCTCTCCTGTATTATTTTACATACTTAT